>NC_134357.1:331820241-332050241 GCF_048569485.1 Anomaloglossus baeobatrachus
ATCTTAATCTGAGCATGTGCTGCTTCCAACACGATGGACTTCAGGAAAATGAGTGAGATCTTGGCTTTCTGAGATCACAATCTGAGCATGTGCTGCTTCCAACACGATGGACTTCAGGAAAATGAGTGAGATATTGGCTTTCTGAGATCACAATCTGAGCATGTGCTGCTTCCAACACGATGGACTTCAGGAAAATGAGTGAGATCTTGGCTTTCTGAGATCTTAATCTAAGCATGTGCCCCTTCCAACATGATGGACTTCAGGAAAATAAGTGTGAAAATGGCGTACCTTGAAATCTCGGCTCTTGGAGCTCTCAATCTGAGCATGCGCTGCTTCCAACATGATGGACTTCAAGAAAATGGCCCCCAGTAAGCTTTGCAAGCTTTATCTGTATTATAAAATGAACTTGGATTTTAAGACGGATCCTCATTTTATAATATTAAAAATTATTTTTTCCCCATTTTCTTCCTCTAAATTTGGGGTGCGTCTTATAATCCGCAAAATACGGTAATTGAAATAGTGTCCAGGCAGCTATAATATATATTATATATATATATATATATATATATATATATATATATTATATTATATATAAAGTAAAATCAATAGGCCTTGCAGCAGGACAGATAGACCCTTCAATAAAGGAAAGTAGACACCCCTACAAAAAAGCACTCAAAAGACCCCACGAGGCTCAAAGCAATAAGGGTTGGTAAGTGCCAGGCTCTCACAGAACCCTTCTTGTTTTGGGTCTTTTCAGTGAGATTCTTTTGGGGGGGGGGGGGAATAACAGCTATTTTTGGTGAGGGGGCTGTCCTACCACTTACTACAGTACAGTACCATATGAAAACAGATGAGCAAGAAATATATTGTACTAGTATATTGACCCCCAGACAACGTGAGGGCAAAAAGAAAGGGCTATTCCATCGAGTACAAGGAAGTAATCGTGGAGGACTCTCAGAGCAAAAATCTTACTGCAATGAGAAGATGCTGGATATCTGAATGGTCAGAAAAAGGCACACAGAGTACGATAACCTCAGTAAACAGGTTAAATGCTAAGAAGTGCAAGTGTGGATCAAGTCGGCAACACTTGGAAGACGTGATCGGAGAACGGGCTCCTTACAGGAGAGCAGAGGCTTTGGCCAGGACTATATTTGAAGAAATGTTGATTTTTTTTTTGTTCTAGAATAAAAATACATTATTATTCATGGAAAAATACAACATCCCCTGTGAATAAGCCCTACCGCATCTTTTGGAGAAGAAAAATTAATGCAAGGCACGGTTTTATTTTGGGAGAAACACAGGTAATAACAGTCACTAAGCCTGGAAAAATGGAGGCAGGACTTAATATGGCTTCATACAACCACTTACAGGGTTAATCCAAACTAACTTATACAGCTTCCCAACACACTTTCTGCATCAGCTCCTTGTGGTTTTCTAGGTCTCTTCTTGGTAGCGAATATGGACAGGCAATGGCGTCCCGTTAGGCCATGCTCAGACGAACGCTGCACTTCCCAGACCAGTCAAACTGAAAATTGCGGCCATGAATGGGTCTGCGCACTCGAACGACCATTAAGGGGTCATTCAGACGACTGTTCCGTTTGTCCTGGTCAGTTCCTGTTTTTTTTGCAAACCTACTGACAGGACCATCTTTTCAATGTCTTTTATGTAGGATCGGATGGCTTCTATACCTGCCTCGTTCTCACATCACCTCTCGCGGGCGGCCCTTTGACTGTGACTAGCGGTGACGTCACGGGCCGCTCACGATACTTCGCTTGTGAATGCATGGTCATTAAACTCAGTGACCAGCGCTGACGTCAGGAGTGCAGCAGCTTCCATCACCGCAGGTAATATACCTAGCTAACCTCATTAAGTCAGCACTCATTATCCCCTGTGGTGACCTGGGCTGACCTATTGATGTTAGCTCAGGTCACTGCACTGCTCTCCCAGCCAATGGGGAACATTCTGTTCTTCATTGACTGGGACAGTGAGCATGGAGCGTCGTGGGACCCCCTTATTGGATTATGCCAGACCTTGATTTGTCTTTCACCAATTTATTGGAAAGAAAAGAGTGCTTGTTTTGGGGAGTGTTTTTTCAAATAAAAATGTGTTTGTCGTCTATTATTTTATTACTGACTGGGTTAGTGATGTCGGGTATCTGATAGACGCCGTGACATCACTAACCTCTGGGCTTGATGCCAGATGACATTACACATCGGGTATCAACCCCATATATTACCCCGTTTGCCACCGCACTAGGGCATTCGGGATGAGCCGGGTAAAGTCCCGGGACTGTTGCATCTAATCGATGCAGCAATTCCAGCCGGCTGCTGGCTGATATTTTTAGGCTGGGGGGGCTCCCAATGACCTGGGTCTCCCTAGCCTGAGAATACCAGCCAGCAGCTTTGAGGCTTTATCTTGGCTGGTATCAAAATTGGGGGGGACCGCACGTCGTCTTTTTTTATTATTTATTTGTTGTACTGTACGATATAGACCCGCCCACTGGCGGCTGTGATTGGTTGCAGTCAGGCAGCTGTCACTCAGCCTGGGGGAGCTTCTAACTGTAACCAATCACAGACGTGGGAGGAGTGAATATGTATGAGCCTAATGAACGGCCGGCTCGGGAAGATCAAAGAGCTGCAGCGGGAGCAGTGTGACAGCCGTGCTGGTGATCGGTGAGTATATAGCGCTTGTTCCTACCTCTTTGCCCCATATTCTGTAACCAATAGACTTCATATGGGGACCAGCATCTGGCCAGATACTCTGGACTGCATGTAACTCTCCTTCAGTTTTTTGCGGTCCGCAAAAAAACGGAAGTCATAAGGATGTCACACGGACCGTATACTGAGCAGAACGAGACGGATGCAGTTGTCACACGGATGCCACACAAATGCATCCATGAAAAAACAGGTTACGTTATTTGCGGACTGCAAAAACAGACCGGTTGTGTGAATGAGCACTAATCCTCAGCCCCAGTTTCCCAGCCCTTACTTGATGGACAGTTCAGACTAGTGGCATTGTTGAGCCGCAATGTGCATTCTCCGATACTGCTATATGAGAAAGCTGTGCAAAATCAAATGGAAAGACCTTGTGAGCACAGTGTGCACTAGAAGAGGAGGACGGTCGTCTTGGCAGCGAACAGTAAATAAATAAATTGAAAAGGAGGAGGAGAAAGAAAGAATATAGAAATAGCTAGTAAATTACAGCTGTCTAGTGTCCTCAACTGATCACCGGCTTTTTGTTTTAAAAATCAATAGTATATATATTACAAAGTTTCTTATATTCATATCTCATCAGAGAGATCTGCTCCTTTCTCCTCACGAACAGATCCTTCAGTCTCAAAAATCTCAACTCATGGGTAAAATCTGAATAGAGTGAAGACAGACTTTCCTACTACTGAGATACGGAGAGTTCAGTTGGTGCTCATAACATTCCATGGAGGAGAAGGTAAGAACTAAAGCCAGACCCAAACATTCGTCAGCAGCACATACAGTTAGGTCCAGAAATATTTGGACAGTGACACAAGTTTTGTTATTTTAGCTGTTTACAAAAACATGTTCAGAAATACAATTATATATATAATATGGGCTGAAAGTGCACACTCCCAGCTGCAATATGACAGTTTTCACATCCAAATCGGAGAAAGGGTTTAGGAATCATAGCTCTGTAATGCATAGCCTCCTCTTTTTCAAGGGACCAAAAGTAATTGGACAAGGGACTCTAAGGGCTGCAATTAACTCTGAAGGCGTCTCCCTCGTTAACCTGTAATCAATGAAGTAGTTAAAAGGTCTGGGGTTGATTACAGGTGTGTGGTTTTGCATTTGGAAGCTGTTGCTGTGACCAGACAACATGCGGTCTAAGGAACTCTCAATTGAGGTGAAGCAGAACATCCCGAGGCTGAAAAAAAAGAAAAAATCCATCAGAGAGATAGCAGACATGCTTGGAGTAGCAAAATCAACAGTCAGGTACATTCTGAGAAAAAAGGAATTGACTGGTGAGCTTGGGAACTCAAAAAGGCCTGGGCGTCCACGGATGACAACAGTGGTGGATGATCGCCGCATACTTTCTTTGGTGAAGAAGAACCCGTTCACAACATCAACTGAAGTCCAGAACACTCTCAGTGAAGTAGGTGTATCTGTCTCTAAGTCAACTGTAAAGAGAAGACTCCATGAAAGTAAATACAAAGGGTTCACATCTAGATGCAAACCATTCATCAATTCCAAAAATAGACAGGCCAGAGTTAAATTTGCTGAAAAACACCTCATGAAGCCAGCTCAGTTCTGGAAAAGTATTCTATGGACAGATGAGACAAAGATCAACCTGTACCAGAATGATGGGAAGAAAAAAGTTTGGAGAAGAAAGGGAACGGCACATGATCCAAGGCACACCACATCCTCTGTAAAACATGGTGGAGGCAACGTGATGGCATGGGCATGCATGGCTTTCAATGGCACTGGGTCACTTGTGTTTATTGATGACATAACAGCAGACAAGAGTAGCCGGATGAATTCTGAAGTGTACCGGGATATACTTTCAGCCCAGATTCAGCCAAATGCCGCAAAGTTGATCGGACGGCGCTTCATAGTACAGATGGACAATGACCCCAAGCATACAGCCAAAGCTACCCAGGAGTTCATGAGTGCAAAAAAGTGGAACATTCTGCAATGGCCAAGTCAATCACCAGATCTTAACCCAATTGAGCATGCATTTCACTTGCTCAAATCCAGACTTAAGACGGAAAGACCCACAAACAAGCAAGACCTGAAGGCTGCGGCTGTAAAGGCCTGGCAAAGCATTAAGAAGGAGGAAACCCAGCGCTTGGTGATGTCCATGGGTTCCAGACTTAAGGCAGTGATTGCCTCCAAAGGATTCGCAACAAAATATTGAAAATAAAAATATTTTGTTTGGGTTTGTTTTTTTTTTGTCCAATTACTTTTGACCTTCTAAAATGTGGAGTGTTTGTAAAGAAATGTGTACAATTCCTACAATTTCTATCAGATATTTTTGTTCAAACCTTCAAATTAAACGTTACAATCTGCACTTGAATTCTGTTGTAGAGGTTTCATTTCAAATCCAATGTGGTGGCATGCAGAGCCCAACTCGCGAAAATTGTGTCACTGTCCAAATATTTCTGGACCTAACTGTACATACACAGTGTGCCAGCATACTCCAATTAATGAATACATGGAATCCAGTATTGCTAGAAATGTTATAAACAGAAGGTACTTAGCTTTTTTGATTAAAGAGTGCACAAGCCATCTAACCATGCCAAGGTATACCTAAAGATGGAAGCCCACATTGCCCTCTATCACTTATCTCGTAGGACGGTATCCCACCATTTTTACCATAATTATCCCGCTATCCTACATATCACGATTAGGAGTGGGTGTAAGCGACGAATGTTTGGGTTCCACCGGACTTTAGTTAAAAGTTAGATTCATGACCTCGTACCCCATATAACTCAATGGGGACCCGAACTTTGGTGCTGTAAAATGCTTGTAGTAAGGGCTAGGGGGCTGCAATAGGAAGCAAAAATAGGGTAAGAGCAGGACAATTGCCTGCAAACAAATGTGGCTAAGGAGTAAAATAAAACTGATGTGGGCTCTGCCCTAGTTTTGATAACCAGCACAGGTAAGGCAGACAGTTGGGGGCTGGTATTCTCAGACTGGGAAGGCCCAAGGTTATTTGGCCCTTCCGAGTCTAAAAACAACAGCTGCCCCAGAAGTGGCACATCCATTAGATGTGCCAATTGTGATGCTTTGCCCCACTCTACCTGACTGCCCTGGTGCGGTGGCAATTGGGGTAATGGTTTTGTGGTTGATGTCAGCTGTCAATTCACGGCTGACATCAACCCCAAAAGTATTACCGCAATTGGCACCGCACCAGGACAATCAGGAAAAGCCAGGAAAGTCACCAAAATTGGTACATCTAATGGATACGCCAATTCTGGGTTGGCTGCAAGCTGCTGTTTTTAGGCTAGGAAGAGTCAAATAACTATGGGCGGGCCCTTTCCACCTTCACACGCCAGTGGACCCAAGATCTCCGCCGTCCCACGGCAGTGGACCCAAGATCTCCGCCGTCCCACGGCAGTGGACCCAAGATCTCCGCCGTCCCACGGCAGTGGACCCAAGATCTCCGCCGTCCCACGGCAGTGGACCCAAGATCTCCGCCGTCCCACGGCAGTGGACCCAAGATCTCCGCCGTCCCACGGCAGTGGACCCAAGATCTCCGCCGTCCCACGGCAGTGGACCCAAGATCTCCGCCGTCCCACGGCAGTGGACCCAAGATCTCCGCCGTCCCACGGCAGTGGACCCAAGATCTCCGCCGTCCCACGGCAGTGGACCCAAGATCTCCGCCGTCACACGGCAGTGGATCTAAGATCTCCACCGTCACACAGCAGTAGATCTAAGATCTCCACCGTCACACAGCAGTGGATCTAAGATCTCCACCGTCACACGGCAGTGGATCTAACATCTTGTCACCACGCAGCAGATCACAATGTGACACCGACCATCCTCCACGTGACATCCGTATAATGGAGGTCATCCCCCTGCTCTGCACCTGCTGTGAGACTACAAGCCCCAGCATGCCCTGCGAGCCTCCGATCACAGAGTATACCCCTCGGTGACTGGGGGTCGCACCCTCTGCCAGGACCCTGATCACATGGACAGATGGTTACCTCTCTTCAGCTCCCGCTGCCACACAGTGACTATGGAGGCGGCGTGTTTCCGGTGATGGATCAGCCACAGAGACAACGTCTGCACGCTCTGCTGCGAGTTGCTCAACTCCGAGAGTTTCTTCTCCAGGGCTGGCTCGGTAAATGACGCCATGACTATCCGTTGGGGGACCCCCCTGGCCCAGCTCAAGATGGCCGCCTGACCTCTCACCCCGCTACGAATCACGTGTCTCGAAATGAAGGGACGCGTTTCCTTGACTACTGCGTTCTATACCAGAAGCGCGGCGCTCAATTTATGACGTCACTTCCGACATGTGAAACCGCCCTATCTCTGCACCATGGCTTAGGTGAGTGCCTGTGTGTTGTGTGTAGCTACACATGGAGGAGTGCATGATGTGTGTCCTCACACCAGGACTGAGCTGTGCCTATAGCGCTACATTACTGGGGATGCAGCTGCTGCAAAGCTCAGAATCCATCCACTAAAGAAGGGGCAGTCATAGGCAGATAATGTGTGTGACCCTCTACCCATTATATGGCCGACAGGACTCAAAGCTGCAGGTAACATGACAATGTCTGTCAGCTCCACAATACTGCAGGTAACAGGACAGTGTCTGTCTGTCTGCCCCACAATGCTGCAGGTAACAGGACAGTGTCTGTCTGCCCCACGATGCTGCAGGTAACAGGACAGTGTCTGTCAGCCCCACAATGCTGCAGGTAACAGGACAGTGTCTGTCTGTCTGCCCCACAATACTGCAGGTAACAGGACTGTGTCTGTCTGTCTGCCCCACAATGCTGCAGGTAACAGGACAGTGTCTGTCAGCCCCACAATGCTGCAGGTAACAGGACAGTGTCTGTCTGCCCTACAATGCTGCAGGTAACAGGACTGTGTCTGTCTGTCTGTCTGCCCCACAATGCTGCAGGTAACAGGACTGTGTCTGTCTGCCCTACAATGCTGCAGGTAACAGGACTGTGTCTGTCTGTCTGCCCCACAATGCTGCAGGTAACAGGACTGTGTCTGTCTGTCTGTCTGCCCCACAATGCTGCAGGTAACAGGACTGTGTCTGTCTGTCTGCCCCACAATGCTGCAGGTAACAGGACTGTGTCTGTCAGCTCCACAATGCTGCAGGTAACAGGACAGTGTCTGTCTGTCTGCCCCACAATGCTGCAGGTAACAGGACATTGTCTGTCTGCTCCACAATGCTGCAGGTAACAGGACAGTGTCTGTCAGCCCCACAATGCTGCAGGTAACAGGACATTGTCTGTCAGCCCCACAATACTGCAGGTAACAGGACAGTGTCTGTCAGCCCCACAATGCTGCAGGTAACAGGACAGTGTCTGTCTGTCTGCCCCACAATACTGCAGGTAACAGGACTGTGTCTGTCTGTCTGCCCCACAATGCTGCAGGTAACAGGACAGTGTCTGTCAGCCCCACAATGCTGCAGGTAACAGGACAGTGTCTGTCTGTCTGCCCCACAATGCTGCAGGTAACAGGACAGTGTCTGTCTGTCTGCCCCACAATACTGCAGGTAACAGGACAGTGTCTGTCTGTCTGCCCCACAATGCTGCAGGTAACAGGACAGTGTCTGTCTGTCTGCCCCACAATGCTGCAGGTAACAGGACATTGTCTGTCTGTCTGCCCCACAATGCTGCAGGTAACAGGACAGTGTCTGTCTGTCTGCCCCACAATACTGCAGGTAACAGGACTGTGTCTGTCAGCCCCACAATACTGCAGGTAACAGGACTGTGTCTGTCAGCCCCACAATGCTGCAGGTAACAGGACATTGTCTGTCTGCCCCACAATACTGCAGGTAACAGGACATTGTCTGTCAGCCCCACAATGCTGCAGGTAACAGGACATTGTCTGTCAGCCCCACAATACTGCAGGTAACAGGACAGTGTCTGTCAGCCCCACAATGCTGCAGGTAACAGGACAGTGTCTGTCAGCCCCACAATGCTGCAGGTAACAGGACAGTGTCTGTCAGCCCCACAATGCTGCAGGTAACAGGACAGTGTCTGTCAGCCCCACAATGCTGCAGGTAACAGGACAGTGTCTGTCTGTCAGCCCCACAATGCTGCAGGTAACAGGACAGTGTCTGTCTGTCAGCCCCACAATGCTGCAGGTAACAGGACAGTGTCTGTCTGTCAGCCCCACAATGCTGCAGGTAACAGGACTGTGTCTGTCTGTCTGCCTCACAATGCTGCAGGTAACAGGACTGTGTCTGTCTGTCTGCCTCACAATGCTGCAGGTAACAGGACATTGTCTGTCAGCCCCACAATGCTGCAGGTAACAGGACAGTGTCTGTCAGCCCCACAATACTGCAGGTAACAGGACTGTGTCTGTCAGCCCCACAATGCTGCAGGTAACAGGACATTGTCTGTCTGCCCCACAATGCTGCAGGTAACAGGACATTGTCTGTCAGCCCCACAATGCTGCAGGTAACAGGACATTGTCTGTCAGCGCCCCACAATGCTGCAGGTATTAGGACAGTGTCTGTCTGTCTGCCCCACAGACCCAATGCTGCAGGTAAGGAAGTGACGTCCATGTTTCAGGTTTGTGTGACATCTGTTTTTAACACGGATGTCACATGTACCCATGTTATTTTATGGTGTTACTCACACGTCCATGTTTTCACACAAACTGTGTGACCCCCACAGAGATGTTTGTTTTTTCTCCGGCAGCACGGGTGTCACACGGATCGCACACTGATGTGAACCGTGTGACACGTTCCGGAGAAAACACGGTCTTTGAAATAAAATGATTTTCTATACTGACCTGTCTCCAGCACTGCTGTCTTCGGTGCGGCTGTCTCCTGCTTCCAGGTCTGCTCGTTATGCTCATTGTATATAGGACCTGGAAGCAGCAGCAGCGACGTCGGGGACAGGTGAGTATACAGCAAGCAGAGTGTGTGCAGTGAGGTCCAGGAGGTCAGCGGAGTATCGAATAAACCCAGATGATATCCTGATAGCACACCCGCACAACCACTGGTGTCACGACAGGGACTTCACGGATTCATCATAGTTCATTGGTGTATTGCGGGTGTCGTCAGAATATCAGTTGATTGGATACTCCGATGACCTCCTGGACGTCCCTGCACACACTGCTTGCTGGATACTTGCCTGTCTACAGCGATGCTGTCCCCACCAATGCTGCTGCTTCTAGGTCCGCAGTGCAGTGAATATTCATGAGCATAATGAGCGGGCCTGGAAGCAGGAGACAGCAGTGCCGAAGAAAACAGTGCTGGAGACAGGTGAATATAGGAAATAATTTTATGTTAAAGACACGTGTTTTCTCCGGTATGTGTCACGCGTATGCAAATACGGATGGCACACACATGACCATACCGATGCGTGTGGCTTGTACCTGTTTAAACACAGACGCCTGAAAGTGGCCTAACAGGAATGTGTCTGTCTGTCTGTTAGCCCCACAGACCCACTGCTGCAGGTAACCGGGTAACATTACTGTGTCTGTCTGTCTGTCAGCCCCACACACCGAATGCTGTAGGCGTCAGCTGCTGCCATGTCTATCTATTAACACCTAGTAATTGTGTCACAAGGGAGACATGGGCACCCACTTGTATACCCCATCGGGATTACTCCAAATAAATGACATATGTCAGCAGGATTCTGCTATGTAATCTGAGAGCAGCATGAGTTAGGTGCCTGGACTCTGATTCCAGTGATGAATCACTTAGCTTACTGGGTGCAGCGGTTGTGATAATCTGTTACAGATCTAGCAGTTCTCTGAATGTTGCGCTCTGTATAACCCATCCACACCACTGCTTTCTGTGTACACTGTGCATAACAGAAAGCTGCCAGTCAGTGGTGGCGGCATTGGACGAGAAGCCACACAACAACTAGTCTTAGTGATAATCTACTAATAAAATATTGATTTTATTTACACAGGAAAACTCAGCCTAGTAAGTGGCACAGCCCTGTAACGTAGGTCTCCACCCCTACGTTATGCTGCTTTCAGATTACATAGCAAGAACCTGCTCACAGATTCCCTTTAAATGTTTCTGTCAGTGACAATTAAATGGTTACACAAAAACAATTACAGTTAACTGGGAACACTGCATATGCCAGTTGTATAACGGAGCCGAAACGTCCATGTGTGGAGCGGGCTCTGCAGCTGAGCCCGCTCCATTCACCCACACTTCACCATAACATGCCAGATATATACGTCATAGGAAGCGAAAGTGTTAACGAAAAAACACTAGTATCTCCCTGGAATTATTTAGTCTTTCATTTTAATTTTATGGTCTCAGGGTATGCTAATAAGCGGCTAAATATATTTAGACAGTTGCATAGCAACACAAGACACATCTTGATCTCCAGAATCTGAATGGATCACGTTCTGCGCTGACAGCTCGTATTGATGCCATTCTCCTGCACTTAATATGCCAGTATTAGTAAATGGGCCTCTGTGTAAATGTTTTACAGGTGTTATTTTCCTGGGGAAAGGGAGTCAGATAATAATAGCATACTGGAAAATCACCTTGTATTTGTGCTGATGATTGCTAGTGATGAGTGAGCACTACCGTGCTCTGTACTTGTGGTGAGCGGGCACTACCATGCTCAGGTGCCCGGTACTTGTGGTGAGTGGACACTACCATGCTCAGGTGCTCGGTACTAGTGGTAAGCGAGCACTACCATGCTCAGGTGCTCGGAACTAGTGATGAGTGAGCACTACCATGCTCAGGTGCTCGGAACTAGTGATGAGCGAGCACTATCATGCTCAGGTGCTTGGTACTAGTGATGAGCGGGCACTACCATGCTCAGGTTCTCGGAACTAGTGATGAGTGAGCACTACCATGCTCAGGTGCTCGGTACTAGTGATGAGCGAGCACTATCATGCTCAGGTGCTCGGTACTTGTGGTAAGCGGGCACTACCATGCTCAGGTGCTCGGTACTAGTGATGATCGAGCAGTACCATGCTCAGGTGCTCGGTACTAGTGGTAAGCGAGCACTAGCATGTTCAGGTGCTCAGTACTAGTGAGCGGGCACTACCATGCTCAGGTGCTCAGTACTAGTGAGCGGGCACTACCATGCTCAGGTGCTCAGTACTAGTGAGCGGGCACTACCATGCTCAGGTGCTCAGTACTAGTGAGCGGGCACTACCATGCTCAGGTGCTCAGTACTAGTGAGCGGGCACTACCATGCTCAGGTGCTCGGTACTAATGAGCGGGCACTACCATGCTCAGGTGTTCGGTACTAGTGAGCGGGCACTACCATGCTCAGGTGCTCGGTACTAGCGAGCGGGCACTACCATGCTCAGGTGCTCGGTACTAGCGAGCGGACACTACCATGTTCAGGTGCTCGGTACTAGCGAACGGGCACTACCATGCTCAGGTGCTCGGTACTAGCGAGCGGGCACTACCATGCTCAGGTGCTCGGTACTAGCGAGCGGGCACTACCATGCTCAGGTGCTCGGTACTAGCGAGCGGGCACTACCATGCTCAGGTGCTCGGTACTAGCGAGCGGGCACTACCATGCTCAGGTGCTCGGTACTAGCGAGCGGGCACTACCATGCTCAGGTGCTCGGCAAAATTGTCAGGCCCCTTGAGGCTCCACCCCCATCTCCACCTCAAACCTTACACACACACACACACACACACACACACACACACACACACACACACACACACACACACACACACAGTGTCATGGCCAAAAATGTTAGCACCCTTGAAGTTTGTTTCAGAAAATGAAGTACAGCCTCTACACTGCTGCGCCTCTGTATAATATCTCCCATACAAACACACTGTACCTCGCAACACTTTAAGAAGTAGTGGGCACCCCAGTGTAATAAATATAAAAGGGAGGGGTTCTAACAAAAACTATGCAAAAAAAATGTATTTTAACATGAGCGAAATAAAGCTGCATAGTAAAAATGTGCACACCCAGCTATTTATATATACACATGGATTTTATTGATACAAAACATATAAGGCTGGCAAAAACAAAGGTTTAAAAGCATGACTGACAATAGAAAAAGATGGAAATCTGGCAGTAAGGCAATTGAGGGTAGGTTTTCAACCTTTTTGGCATCCTTAGCTTGTACTGATATAAAACATACAGATTTATATATAAATATATATGTCCCCCATCCTGGGCCCTTCCTGGGATATATGACCCCCTCCTGGGCCCATCCTGGTATTTATGTCCCCATCCTTGTTTTTGTCCCTTTCCTGGGATATATGCTCCCTTCCTGGGCCACTCCTGATTTATATTTATCTATCCCCATCCTGGTTTATTTGTCACCATCCTGATAGATATATAAAATATATATGCATGCATGCATTCTGGTATATATGTCCCCTTCCTGGTATATATGTTCTCCTTTTATTTGTTCCCTTCCTGGTATATATGTCTTCCCTCCCGGGCCCATCCTGGTATATATGTTCCTATTCTTGTTTACTTGTCCCTCTCATGGTATATATGTCTCTTTCCTGGCTTATTTATTCCCATCTTGGTTTATTTTTCCCATCCTGGGGTCCTCCAGGTGTATGTATGTATGTATATGTTGTGAGGCAGTGACAGGGGTAATATTTGAAGACCGCTATGTGTCCCCCAGAATGTGTCTGGAAACCCTCTGAGTTTGCTATAGCTATTACTGGGAGTATAGCACAAAGGGTAACAGGGAGACAGATCCCTCCTCCCAGTCCAGGTTTTGTAGCAATCCTCATGTCCGGCATTTTCGTTTAAATCATGCAGAGCACAGCAGGGTGTGTCTCAGTTGAGAGCCAGGCTTGGTGAAGCTAACACATGCTGTGTGAGCTGGGCTGGCTCTGTGTGGAGTGAACACAGGCCAAGAGTGTGAGCCTAGGAGAACCTTACACAGATCCCTGCGGTTAACGGGGTCCTAAGGTAACAAGACTTTTTGATGCAAAGAATTTGTCTATATGCACCGGCTGTGTTCCGGAAGAGACTTTGACAGTGGGAAATTGGATCTATTTATGCTGCAACAATAAATAGACTGTTGGTGTGAACACGCTGCTGCCTCACTGCCTCACGTTTTTGCCCAAGCAACGCTGGTACCTCACATTATGGTGGAGAATGCGGGCATGGTAGCCTGGTTGCTAAGGGCAATGGCCGCTTACAGGCGTTGCAGCCTGGTTGCTAGGGGCAACAACCCAGTTTTCACATGTTTATGATCAAGCCTGCAAAGTTACAGTTTAACTCAGCCACTATGGAGGATCTTGTAAAGAAGCTGGCCCAGTCTACTGCTCAACTACAGCAGGCTTTTGCACAAACCAGTGCACAACAGCAACAGGCTAATGCTCAGCAGCAACAGGCTAATGCTCAGCAGCAACAAACCAATGTCCAGCTCCAGCGGGCGTTAGTTCAGCAACAGGAGACAAACAGCTTGTTGACTAAGCAGCTTTCTGCTCTGCGAGAAGCGCTCCCAGCGGTAACTCCAGGTCATCCAGTCCTTCCTGCGGCCCAGGACAGAGTAAGGGCGGCACTTACGAAGATGAGTGCAGAGGATGACCCAGAAGCCTTTCTCTCCGTGTTTGAGAGGACCGCTGAGCGAGAGAAATTGTCTATCGACCGTTGGACTGATGTCGTGGCCCCGTTCTTGGTAGGTGAACCCCAAAAAGCCTACCTGGATCTCAGCACGGAGGATGCCAAGGACTATGGCACACTGAAAGGTGAGATCCTTGCACGAATGGGGGTTAACACTTATCTCCGGGCCCAACGAGTGAATCAGTGGTCCTTTGAGGAGGGAAAACCTGCACGCTCACAGGCCCATGTCTTACTGGACCTTGTAAAAAAATGGCTGCAGCCGGAGACCTTGAACCCCGGACAGATGATTGAGCGGGTGGTGATTGAACGGTTTGTGCGGACTTTGCCAGCCCCCATTCAACGGTGGGTGGGACAGGGGGACCCCGATACCCTAGACCAGCTAGTGAATTTGGTGGAACGCTACACAGCTACCCAGAAGTTGGTCCGGGACTCTGCTTCACGGCGGGCACTACGTAGGGATACGCCCCCTTCACAGTTGGTAAAAGGCTCCCGTCCCCCCTCGGGTGCTGCCCCGTCTTCAGCCCTGGCAGAGAGTAAACCCCAGACTAAGGTCAGCCGGAGTCCCGGTTCCCCAAAGTCAGACACCCGAAACAGGGACACGTCTGCTGTTATGTGCTGGCGGTGCCATCAGCTCGGGCATGTGATGGCACAGTGCCCACTCACATCAGAACCCATGGACTGCCGGTACGCTCGCCGGGTATCAATGTATGCCCATACTGTTTGTACCGTAAGCACTGTTGCTATGGGGGAGGAGCCCCATCTCTCCAAAGTACGTGTTAATGGCTATACAGCAGAGGCTTTGTTGGACTCAGGAAGTGTAGTGACTCTTGTACATGCCTCCTTGGTCTCCGGGGAAAACCCTACGGGACATAAAGTAGGGGTACTTTGTATTCATGGAGACCTACGTGAATACCCTATGGAAAGGGTCACCATTGCTACCTCGTGTGGAGAGGTTCAACATGAAGTGGGGGTGATGAAAAGACTTCCATATGCTGTTATTTTGGGAAGAGACTTGCCCCTGTTCTGGACATTATGTGAGAGGCGACCTAGCCCTCCGAGGTGTATGATTGAACCAGGCCCTGAGCCGGACGATCCCGACTCAGGGATACCTGCCGTAGGGGTCACCAGTATAGGGACAGAGTGTAACCCTGTCAGGTTCCCCCTAGAGGTAATGGCAGGAGAGGTTGAGCCACCCGAGGCAATCCCGGAGTTGAACGTGTCTCCAGATAATTTCGGAACAGCACAGCTCCGGGACCCCACATTGGCTCCTGGATGTGGAAATGTACAGGTAATTGATGGGGTACCCCAGCAGCCTGGTGCCAGGCTGGAAACTCCCTACATGGCTCTAAAGCGAGAGTTGCTCTATCGGGTTGATACAATCCGGGGGGAAATAGTGGAACAGTTGGTGGTCCCTCAGCCGTACCGCTGTCAGACCTTGGAATTGGCTCATAACCACCTAATGAGTGGGCACCTAGGTGAAGAGAAAACGCGGGAACGCATGTTTCAGCGGTTTTACTGGCCAGGGGTCGGCGCAGAAATTAAGAGGTTCTGTGAGTCCTGCCCAGTTTGTCAGTTGACCGCACCAACGCACCGTTTCCGTAGTCCTCTGATACCTTTACCCATTATAGAGGTGCCTTTTGAGCGGATTACTATGGATCTGATCGGACCCATTGTAAAATCAGCCCGTGGTCACCAGCACATCCTGGTAGTGATGGATTACACGACACGTTATCCGGAGGCCATTCCACTACGTCACACCTCGGCGAGGCTTATTGCTCGGGAGTTGTTTGCTATGTTCTGTCGCGTGGGGTTACCCAAAGAAATCCTGACCGATCAGGGCACTCCCTTTATGTCTAAAATTACAAAGGAACTGTGCAAACTCCTCCAGATAAAGCAGCTACTCACGTCAGTGTACCATCCCCAGACTGATGGTCTAGTGGAACGTTTTAATAAAACTCTGAAGGCTATGTTGAAAAAGGTGGTCTCCAAAGAGGGGAAAGATTGGGACATGTTATTGCCCTATTTAATGTTCGCTATCCGCGAGGTCCCACAATCTTCCACCGGGTTCTCGCCATTTGAGTTACTGTATGGCAGACATCCGCGGGGACTGCTGGATATAGTTAAGGAAACTTGGGAACAGGAGCCCACCCCTCACAAAAGCACAGTGGAATACGTTATGGGTATGCAGGATCGTATCACGGCAATAATGCCCATTGTTAAAGAGCATTTGCTGGATGCTCAGGCAGCCCAAAGTACTCAGTATAATAGAAAGGCCTCCATCAGGTCTTTTAAACCGGGAGATCGTGTCTTAGTCCTAATACCTACTGCAGAAAGTAAGTTCTTAGCCAAATGGCAAGGTCCCTATGAGATCCGGGAGAAAGTGGGGGAAGTAAACTATAAGGTGTATCAGCCAGGTAGAAGAAAACCAGAGCAAATCTACCATGTAAAGCTGCTGAAGGCGTAGAAAGACAGGGAATGTATGGTGGCTGACGTAACGTTGGACCTAACCTTTTCAGGTGCCTTGACAACAACAAAGGAGGAGTCCGCTGATGATGAATTGGGAGTGAGGATAGGGGATTCTCTCTCAAAACAGCAGAGACGGGAGTCTCGGAGGTTAGTACAGCGGAATACGAATGTGTTCTCAAGCCTACCCGGCCGAACAACCATAATCCACCATGATATTGTCACCGAGCCTCAAGTAAGGGTACGCCTGAGGCCATACCGGGTACCAGAGGCTCGTAGGCAAGCCATTGCGGAGGAGGTAAAAAAGATGCTCCAACTAGGGCTTATTGAAAAATCCACGAGCGAATGGGCCAGTCCCATTGTGCTGATCCCGAAACCAGACGGTTCTTTAAGATTCTGTAATGACTTCCGAAAGTTAAATGAGGTTTCGAAATTTGATATGTATCCCATGCCCAGGGTCGACGAGCTGATAGAGAGACTGGGACGGGCCCAGTACTTCACGACTCTCGATCTCACTAAAGGTTACTGGCAGGTGCCGCTGACAGAGGCGGCAAAAGAAAAGACCGCTTTTGTCACGCCAGGGGGGCTCTATCACTATGTCGTCTTGCCATTTGGTTTACATGGGGCTCCGACCACGTTTCAGAGATTAATGGACATAGTGTTAGAACCCCATCAACCATATGCCTCCGCATATTTGGATGACATCATCTCCAATAGCAGTGACTGGAGCACCCACTTATCTCAGGTACAAGCGGTAGTGGATTCGCTCAGAGCTGCTGGTCTGACGGCGAGTCCAAGCAAATGTGCTATGGGTCTCAAAGAAGCCCGTTACTTGGGGTATGTGATAGGCCAAGGGGTTATCAAGCCACAAGTAAACAAAATCGAAGCCATTCAAAACTGGCCTCGTCCCCTTACCACAAAACAGGTAAGAGCCTTTCTGGGTATAATGGGGTATTACCGACGATTCATACCCAATTTTGCTGGAAGGTCGGCGCCTTTGTCCGATCTTTTAAAAGGGAAGAAGTCGGTAATGGTCCACTGGAATACACGAGCAGAGGAAGCCTTTCAGGCGCTAAAGGTAGCCCTATGTGGTCAGCCTGTCCTTGCCAACCCTGACTTTCAAAAGGAGTTTATAGTACAGGCAGATGCCTCTGAGGTGGGTCTGGGTGCAGTTCTGTCCCAGGAGGTAGATGGAGAAGAGCACCCGATCACCTATTTGAGTAGAAAACTCACCCCGGCAGAGAAGAACTATAGCATAGTGGAGAAGGAGTGCCTGGCCATAAAATGGGCTCTGGAATCCCTACGCTACTACCTGCTGGGGCGACACTTTCGCCTGGTGATAGACCACTCCCCTTTGGTCTGGATGAGGAATGCTAAGGAGAGAAATGCTAGCGTCACCAGGTGGTTTCTCTCCTTGCAGAACTTTCACTTTTCTGTGGAACACCGGGCTGGTAGGTTGCAGGGCAATGCGGATGCCCTCTCCAGGGCCCCCTGTATGTTGGCGAATGTTCAACCCCGCCCGTTTGAACTGAGGGGGGGGATATGTGAGGCAGTGACAGGGGTAATATTTGAAGACCGCTATGTGTCCCCCAGAATGTGTCTGGAAACCCTCTGAGTTTGCTATTGCTATTACTGGGAGTATAGCACAAAGGGTAACAGGGAGACAGATCCCTCCTCCCAGTCCAGGTTTTGTAGCAATCCTCATGTCCGGCATTTTCGTTTAAATCATGCAGAGCACAGCAGGGTGTGTCTCAGTTGAGAGCCAGGCTTGGTGAAGCTAACACATGCTGTGTGAGCTGGGCTGGCTCTGTGTGGAGTGAACACAGGCCAAGAGTGTGAGCCTAGGAGAACCTTACACAGATCCCTGCGGTTAACGGGGTCCTAAGGTAACAAGACTTTTTGATGCAAAGAATTTGTCTATATGCACCGGCTGTGATCCGGAAGAGACTTTGACAGTGGGAAATTGGATCTATTTATGCTGCAACAATAAATAGACTGTTGGTGTGAACACGCTGCTGCCTCACTGCCTCACGTTTTTGCCCAAGCAACGCTGCTACCTCACAATGTATACATACATACATACAGTAGAAGTAAGAGTCCCGGTGCACCGCCTTCTCCGCGTATTGCTGTATGTTCAGCTATTTAAGCCCCAATAAGCCATGGAGGGGATCCTGGTGCAGACTCATGGTGTAAGCCACAATTAATCCAAGGGAGAAAAAGAGTCGCACTCCAAGATGATCACCGTATCACTCCGTCTTTATTTCATAAGAAACATGAAGGTACAAGCGGTGGGGCGGGTGAGACAAGCCATACAACGTCGGACGACGGCGTGCCGTTTCGCTAGGACTTAGCTTCCACGGGTCCAGTGCAAACTGCCATGCAGCACCGCCCTTATAACACAAATGGTGCGGGTACTGCATTAGCAGAGTGATTTAAAATGCAAATGCAAGTATACAATTAGTAGCCGCAAAAAAACAGGTGAAAACTTTCAGGGGTATTAACATATCACAGTCTAAAGCTGGTGTCACACATAACGACGACGACAACGACGTCGCTGCTACGTCACCATTTTCTGTGACGTTGCAGCGACGTCCCGTCGCTGTCGCTGTGTGTGACATCCAGCAACGAGCTGGCCCCTGCTGTGAGGTCGCCGGTCGTTGCTGAATGTCCAGCTTCATTTTTTGGTCGTCACTCTCCCGCTGTGACACACACATCGCTGTGTGTGACAGCGAGAGAGCGACGAAATGAAGCGATCAGGAGCCGGCACTGGCAGCTGCGGTAAGCTGTAACCAGCGTAAACATCGGGTAACCAAGGGAAGACCTTTCCCTGGTTACCCGATGTTTACGCTGGTTACCAGCCTCCGCTCTTGCTGCCAGTGCCGGCTCCTGCACTGTGACATGTGGCTGCAGTATGCATCGGGTAATTAACCCGATGTATACTGTAGCAAGGAGAGCAAGGAGCCAGCGCTAAGCAGTGCGCGCGGCTCCCTGCTCTCTGCACTGTGACATGTAGCTGCAGCACACATCGGGTTAATTAACCCGATGTGTACTGTACCTAGGAGAGCAAGGAGCCAGCGCTAAGCGCGGCTCCCTGCTCTCTGCACATGTAGCACAGCGACGTTATGATCGCTGCTTCTGCTGTTTGACAGCTAAGCAGCGATCATAACAGCGACTTACAAGGTCGCTGTTACGTCACCGAAAATGGTGACGTAACAGCGACGTCGTTGTCGCTGTCGCTTAGTGTGACACCAGCTTAACACACATATCTCTTTAAATGAACATATATCAAAGGGTAAACGAGTTCACCATCCTTTCAAGAATAAGACAGAATCTGATCATACATTGTAGCAAGCACATTTCTCAAGATACTATAATCTAATATGTAAATATGTGATTTATCTGTCTTTCTTTAAATACCCTCCTTTTACTTGATATGCTGATTATGCAACACAATGACTGCGGTACCCTTCTATTAATGGCACTATCTGATCATGACTTTGATCAACAGCTACTGTTTTATATTGTTATATACTATACTTCTGAAAAGAAAAATTACATATTAGATTATAGTATCTTGAGAAACGTGCTTGCTACAATGTATGATCAGATTCTGTCTAAGGGGTGCTTCACACACAGCGAGCTCGCTGCCGAGATCGCTGCTGAGTCACGCTTTTTGTGACGCAGCAGTGACCTCATTAGCGATCTCGCTGTGTGTGACACTGAGCAGCGATCTGGCCCCTGCTGCGAGATCGCTGCTCGTTACACACAGCCCTGGTTCGTTTTCTTCAAAGCCGCTCTCCTGCTGTGACACACAGATCGCTGTGTGTGACAGCAAGAGAGCGACAAATGAAGCAAGCAGGGAGCAGGAGCCGGCGTCTGACAGCTGAGGTAAGCTGTATCCAAGATAAACATCGGGTAACCAAGGTGGTTACCCGATATTTACCTTAGTTACCAGGGCTGTGGAGTCGGAGTCGTGGAGTCGGAGTCGGAGTCGGAGCTCATTTTGGTGGAGTCGGAGTCGGAGTCGGAGTCGGTATAAAATGCACCGACTCCGACTCCTAAAATATATAATAAATTGGGGACAGGAGTGCAATGCAGAATGTGCTGAATATTTTACTAAATAATAACATTTAGTATAATGCTTATATTTAAGTGAAAAATTTATTGTAGTACAATGTGAACATCAGACATTTAATTGTTTTTATGATACAATAATCAAGATATTTGGATAGAACATAAAATATTTATTGGAATACAACTTTAGAACACAAAAAACTAATAAATTGTAAATATGTAAAATATATATATATATATATATATATATATATATATATATATATACAGTGTATATACACACACAAGATATATATGTAATCTACTGTATATTACATAGTGTATTACATATTTACAATTTATTACAGTTTTTTGTGTTCTAAAGTTGTATTCCAATAAATATATTTTATGTTCTATCCAAATATCTTGATTATTGTATCATAAAAATTATTAAATGTCTGATGTTCACATACACATATTCATGTACTACAATAAATTTTTCACCTAACTATAAGCAATATATGTAGGAGCCGGAGTCGGAGCCGGAGTCGGAGCCGGAGTCGGAGCCGGAGTCGGAGCCGGAGTCGGAGCCGGTGCAAGAGAATTTGAGGAGTCGGAGTCGGAGTCGGAGTCGAAGGTTTGGCTTACCGACTCCACAGCCCTGTTAGTTACGAGCCTCTGCAGCTCTCACGCTGCCTGTGCTGCCGGCTCCGGCTCTCTGCACATGTAGCTGCTGTACACATCGGGTTAATTAACACGATGTGTACAGCAGCTAGGAGAGCAAGGAGCCAGCGCTAAGCAGTGTGCGCGGCTCCCTGCTCTCTGCACATGTAGCTGCATTACACATCAGGTTAATTAACCCGATGTGTACTGTAGCTAGGAGAGCAAGGAGCCAGCGCTCAGTGTGCACGGCTCCCTGCTCCCTGCTCACACTGGTAACTAATGTAAACATCGGGTAACCATACCCGATGTTTACCTTAGTTACCAGTCTCCGCAGCTTCCAGACGGCGGCTCCGTGCAAGCGCAGCGTCGCTTGCACGTCGCTGCTGGCTGGGGGCTGTTCACTGGTCGCTGGTGAGATCTGCCTGTTTGACAGCTCACCAGCGACCATGTAGCGATGCAGCAGCGATCCTGACCAGGTCAGATCGCTGGTCGGATCGCTGCTGCATCGCTAAGTGTGAAGGTACCCTTATTCTTGAAAGGATGGTGAACTCGTTTACCCTTTGATATATGTTCATTTAAAGAGATATGCGTGTTAGACTGTGATATGTCAATACCCCTGAAAGTTTTCACCTGTTTTTTGCGGCTACTAATTGTATACTTGCATTTGCATTTTAAATCACTCTGCTAATGCAGTACCCGCACCATTTGTGTTAAAAGGGCGGTGCTGCATAGCAGTTTGCACTGGACCCGTGGAAGCTAAGTCCTAGCGAAACGGCACGCCGTCGTCCGGCGTTGTATGGCTTGTCTCACCCTCCCCACTGCCTGCACCTTCATGTTTCTTCTGAAATAAAGACGGAGTGATACGGTGATCATCTTGGAGTGCGACTCCTTTTTCTCCCTTGGATATATATATGTGTGTGTGTGTGTGTGTGTGTGTGTGTGTGTGTGTATCTATATCTCTCTATATCCACCTCCTGCGCAGATTCCGGTATATATGTACCATCCTGGTTTCTGACCCCCTTCCTGGTATATATGTCCCCTCCTGGCATATTTGTGTGCTGCAAAAAAATTAAAAAAAAATTGTACTCACCCTCCCCGGCTGCCATGTCGAGGGGCTTCCCCTGGCCCCGGTCTTCAGCTCACTGAGCGGTTTCCTGTCCCCGCCACCTGTCGCGTCTTCGCCACCCCTGCGGCTCTGTTACTGCAGCAGTGTGATGAGGTTGCAGAGTGATGACTTCATCACGCTGTTGCACATTGGGCCACGGGATGATGTGCTAGCGCCCTGCTCTGTTCTTACATACATACATACATACATACATACATACATATGTTACACACATACACTGAGCTTTATATATTAGATTGTAACATCTGTATGTCTGTATGTATGTATGTCCGCTAAAGGAATTTCCACCGTCGCATTTACAATCATGAAATTTTGCACAGACACTCCATGTGACTCAGGGAACGTCATAGACTATGTTTGGCAGGGAAAATTTAACCCCGTGCTTTCCAGTTACTCTACAAAAATCCTGCAGCCATTAAACTGAATGAAGCTGGGAGCTGTAGTAGACTATAAATAGCAACTGTCAGTGGATGCTATAGGAACAAAATAAACTGTTAGTATAAGATAGGATAGACGATAGAGAGAGACAGAAAAAGACAGACAGACTTAAAGAGACAGCCGCCCCAAGGGACAGACTGGCAAAGGGACAGACGGGCAAAGGTACAGAGAGAGAGAGAGAGAGAGAGACACAGATACAGATACAGAGATTGAGACAGACAGACTGATGCAAAAACGGCGAGACAGAGACGGCGAGACAGAGACGGCAACACAGACAGAGACTGGGTGAGAGACCGAGAGACAGTTACTATCCCGTGCAACGCCCGGGTACTACAGCTAGTTTAATATATAAAGCTCAGTGTATATATGTGTGCATATCCGCTAAAGGAATCCGCACCGTCGCATTTACAATCACTAAATTTTGCACAGACGCCCCATGTGCTATAGGAACAAAATAAACTGTTAGAATAAGAAGCCTATGTGTGAGATAAATGAGATGTTGGTGGGGAGAAGGATAGAGAGAGACAGACGTGGGCAGAGAGACAGACGTGGGCAGAGACACACAGACAGACACTGGGAGAGAGACAGTTACTATCCCGGGCAAAACCCGGGTACTACAGCTAGTATTTTAATATTATTGACCATAAAAGTAAAGTTTTATGAAATCGCTATAATTTCCTACCCTTATTTCACTTGATTCATATTACTTTTTACTGGTGTAGACTTCATGTGAAATCTCCATATAAAGAAATTCATAAAATATGATAATGTCACAAATTGTCTACAAAACACGGACCCTGAACAGTTAACCTGTCGTTATTAAATCACAGTTCAATTCTGTAGTATTTATGAGTTCTAAATCTTTACTTACTTTATAAATTGAAATACAAAATTAACAAAAGTCGCAACGCAGTGCTAGATCTGTACAGCATATAATGGAGTCTGTCAGCTTCTACCGTGTGGCCGTAATCTTGATGGGAATACAGCACTTCATTCACCCCTTTTCAAACCATCAAATTTGACAGAATTTGGAACAGAGGTTCCAATGCAAATATAACCTTAGTGTCTTGTGGAATGACAGGAATGTGGGGTGACTAGATGGGAAACTCTACGCTGACCCTCAGACTAAGCGTGCCCTAGGCTTTCCCTTACCCCAGAGGTACACTTAAAGGTAGAGAGGTCTGAGTCCCCAACATCGCTACCATTAAGTGTACCTCTGGGTTAAAGGAAAGCCTAGGGTACGCTTAGTCTGAGGGTCAGCGTAGAGTATCCCATCTAGTGCTGTATATAAATGCCCAGTGTGGTGCCAGTCCTACTAATTACAAAAGACGCGAGGGAGGTTGGCAAGTAAGGGAAGGTTCCCAGGGCTTCCATATAGCGAACACAAAATACTGATGTGACTGCTCAGCCAAGATCCCGAGAATCTATTTTCTCATCTTTAGCCCCAATTACATAGGATGAATGGGAGCGGATCTGCAGTACCAAGGAGCTGGCACTACACATTAACTTGAGCTGTGCATTCCTAGCTCCATCCAATGTTGAGTTGCTGCCGGATCTAATAGCCAATCAGTGGGGGGTGTCGGACGTCAAATGATTTGATACAGATGACATGTCCTAAGGAAAGGCCATCAAACTTTAATCTCCGGACATCCCCTTTAATTTGGACCTGTTGGCTGTATTTTGGACTCTTAAGAAATCCACTTTGTCTTTCTTCTGGAATCATCTGTGGATGTATGCTAGTGGGGCTGGACGTTGCACTTGGTCTTCCCCTGCCAGTGTGGGTATTTTCTGCCCCCCACCTGGCTAGGATCTATCACTGACAAGTCACTGATTTTTTTTCATTTGGTCAAAATTTTGTCCAGGTGCCAGCATACCTAGGGGTGGCGTATGCACAGAAGGATTTTTCAGCTCGATGTCAGTGTACATTCCCAGCCCCCAGCAGTGACGGTGCCTGATATTGCAGCTGGAGGAGGCAGGCCATTTAAAAAGCAGTGATCTATCACTTATAGACCGGAGGCAGGTAGGAGACGGATCAGTGCCAAACTGGCAGGAAAAGACTAAGTGCAACATCCAGCCCCCTGCTCTTGTCTCATTAGCATAAAACGTCCGCCACTGATTACAGAAGAACAATAAAACTAATTTCTTTTAAGAAAAAGTATAGTTTTAACCACCTTCAAAGCGCCATTACAGCCATGTTTTTAGTTAAAACCTGCTGACAGGTCCTCTTTAAAGCTTTTTTCTGTATTTAACTAACAAAACCTCAGGACATGAAAGCAATTTACGCAAAAGTGCATATGTCAAGAGGATTGGCTTTGTTTGCTGATGGCAAGCAGAGATCTTGAAATATACAGTATGTAAGTTGGTACCTTTTTTATTAAACAATAATTAAGATTGTTCGTTTTTGACGTACATTGCATGTATATAACTATGTGCTCACCCTCCTCTAGGCACTGGCATACTTGGAACAACCCTAAAGCACAAGACAGAAGGTCCGCCATGGAATCCAAGACATATTCATATAGCGCTTTTCAAAGGCTCCGTCCATTGTGTGTTCAGCTGACAGTGGAAAAGACTGTGCAAAATGTAAAAAACCTTCAAGACCAGATTTCTTCTACAGATGTCTCCTCCCTTCAGCATCTTCTGGACTATGTTCTGTTCCCTCTGCGATATGCCGTTAAGACAGCATGTGGCCCAAAAAATCATAAATTGTTGCAGGCTGCTCTTGAATGCATTAGCCATACTCTCGCTATCGCTCATGTGAAAAGCTCGGTCTCCTTTAAGGAGATATTTAGTGAGGTGGGCAGTTGCCTTCCTCCAGATCCAAGTCAGCCAGTCCCCGAGGAGCTTAAACTGGCGGTAGTGTTAGCAGTACAATCTATTCTCCGATCCTCCCGTCCTGATATACTGTATGTGCTCTACAAACCATCCATGCTTCCTGAGCTGGGATTTACCATTACTTTGATGCTAAGATTTGCCGAACTGGAAAAGTCGCGTGAGATCCGACAGGAAGCATTGAACTGTTTGGAGGGATTGCTAGTCCCAGACATGAAGAACAAGCTCCATCTGGGCGATATATTTGCTTCCTTTCTTCCTGGAGTGTGTACAGTATTAACAAGGATAATCTGTGGGGACCCTAAGCAAGGATACAAAATTACATCCAGTGCACTCAGGCTGTGGTGTGGGATAGTTAGCGCAGTAATGTCAGATGAAAGCCTGGCTCAAGTTCCAGAGACGAAGCCAGTGTACCCTGACTTGTCTAGCCGTGTGGCAGAACTCCTGGTCCACAGAGATAGGACTTGGGTCAAACACTCTGCAAGCCGTTTATTGATGCATCTAGAAAAAATAATAGAGCATTGTACTGCTGACTCTGACTGGAGAGTGCACCTGACACTAGTGGACTTTGCTTATCTCTTGCTTACTAGTTGCTTGAATTCATTTAAGGAGGCAGCAGGGAACTTCTTGCAGATTCTAGTAGGTCATATGCGTGATGATAGACCAGAGGTCAAGGATAGGACTCGTGTGGCCCTTCTGGAGCTGTCAATAGAAAAGCCAACTTATAAGACTCTAAAAGAGGTGATGTTGGAGAGCCTCCATTCACTAGTTGTAACTCTTCGTAAGCTGCTGACTTCTCAAGATGACCAAGGCAAGCTGCACACATTGAAACTTCTTCACGGATATCTGCAGCTTCTTGGTCCAGCACTTAACGTTACTCTGCATTCTCCTGTTCACCTTCAGCGCCTTTCATTTGCTCTCCTACAGACTCTTGAGTTAGACTTATGCTCCGTTAAAGTGGTGGAAGAAAGACTTCCCTCCTCCATTGGCTTTCTTAAGGAGCATGACATAGTACATGCTGGAATCCAGCAGAAGTCGTTTCGCTTTTTTAGGGACCCTTGTATTCTTTCTTCTATTGAGAGTGTCTGTAGGCTGTTGGGTTATTATGGAGATTTCTATATATTAACAGACCACTTTTTGGGTCTGTATCGAGCACAGAGGCTACCTGCAGTGATTGTCCTGAGTCAGTTAGTGTTAGGTGCAGCTGGGATTGACATTGAAGCACTTATGGAAGGTCACCAGACACTGGAAGCCAATGAACTCTTGGATGGTATCCGTCCACTTTTGGAAGAGTACACAGACCCTGCCAACTGGCAACTTCTTACATGTCAAGACAATTGTGACTTAATAGATCGGTTAGAATTGCTTCATGTTGGCGGTCCGACAAAGCCTTCAATTGGTGACATGACTGCTAATGCTTGGAAGCTTTGTCTGCAATTGGAGGGCATATCCTGCTTTGCCCAGGCCCTTGGGTATAATTTCCGTCTACTTCTTATATCTACTCTCTACCCACTGCTTGAAAAAGCTGGAGATCGTTCATGGATGGTCAGTGGGGCAGCAATGTTGGCCTTAGCCAATGTCAGCCAAGCATGTGGATACAAAAATATCAGCCAGCTGATTGAACTCAATGTAGATTATTTAGCCAGTGAAGTCTCTGTTGGTCTCCGTCGTCTTCGTCGTTGCCATGGGGGAGCTGCACGTGTATTGCATACCATGTTGGAGAATTGTGGGCCCAATCTTCTGCCGCTGTTACACGACCTGGTTCAGGATCTGCTTCCAGCACTGGACAACTCACAGAACGAAGGAGCCATAATCCTCTTTCCCGTGCTCAATTCTCTCATCACAAGATTAGGTAACTAATAAATTCAATTGGGATAAAATCCATAACCAGACTATAGAAAAAGGAAAAAATGCAATCTGCCATTATCGGTCCATAATAATGTGTATGTGATTTGTATGGTGGCCTTTGCAGTAGCTGGATAGGACATTTGCTGAATACAGCACAGTGGGGTACAAAACAGTATGAGTTGGCACTACATTGGGATAAGAATTAGAGCATGGTACAAGAATGAGTGTATGAGGTGGTACTCAGGTTGGGACAGTTTAGAGAAGGGCAATATATTAGGGCAGGGGTGGGCAAATAATTTTCCCTAGGGCTCACAATATGCTGAAATTAATTTTGCTCAATATTAAGTATAATATATTAGTATTAATTGTTTCATTTAATATTGAGAATAATTAACCCTGGAACCAGTCAATCATATTTTAGTTACATGTACCTGATCTTGGGGCATGTAAAGTATTGACCTCAGTATTGCTTAGAATGGTATAATTAGGTTTTGTTTATGACCGAATATTCATACTTTTTAGAAAACTACACAAAAAATACAATGTAATTATTAGAAAACTAGACAAATAATAATGGCAGCTCTTTATAAATGTTACGCAAAGTAAAATATTAGGAACAAAAGGTTATCTATACTACTTTTAGTAAAAATTACATTACACATATATTGTTCAAGTTTCTCACTTGTTCAACTAGATCTGCCACGTGTCTTCTGCACAAGATAACAAATCTTAGCAAGATGATCCATACTTCTTGCTTTCCACACCCTAGAGCTGTTTTTCCTGGGGCAGTTTGCGCCATTGTCGTTGGGTCATCTAATGACCATTCATAGCCATTTTTACCCTTGATGAATTTTGTTTGTCCCATGATCTGACGTTGCAGTCTTCATCTTCATAGTCACTATCGTCCAAATCCTCATATGTAAAATAATTAATTTACATGACCGCCAAAAAATATCAAATTCCCTTATCTATAATCCGCTATTGGGTGTCTCGCAAACCCCATTATTAGATTTTGAGAAAACTATATAGCTAAAAATTATAACCTCACAACACACTTCAACTATAAATCTTCAAATAAATTCTCACAAGGAACCAGCCTTGTGCTATGCAGCATGTGTAATGGATATGAATACAGCGTGGGCTTTCCCAGAACCCATTAAGTTTCTAGGATTAAGTATGCTGACACCCATCTATATACCATATGAGCCCACATAGCCCTCCTATATATGTGAGATGTGAGCCCCCACATAGCCCTCCTATATTCAATGTGAGCCCCCCTCCCCATAGCCCTCCTATATTCAGTGTGAGCCCCCACATAGCCCTCCTATATTCAGTGTGAGCCCCCACATAGTCCTATATACAGTGTGAGCCCCCACTTAGCCCTCCTATATTCAATGTGAGCCCCCAAATACTGTAGCCCTCCTATATACAGTATTAGCCTTTGTATATACAACTCGAACCCCCACAAAGCCCCCGATATACCGACACACACACACACACACACACACACACACACACACACACACACACACACACTTACCACGCTCCCATTTCACTTTCAGGGTCTGTGCTCTGGTCTCCAGTGCACTGACCCTACACACAGCAGATGCAATGAAGTGATTTCATTGTATCTGCAGTCAGTCATACACAGTAATTGGGGGAAGAACCCAACAGCTCCATCCTTACTTATTTATTCACCATTATCTGCATCCTGAGAATGCAGATAGCTGTGAAATCAGGAGGACATGGTGCAGCCCATGGTCCACTGTTTTCAGCCTTTTGGCTGTCTGTCCGTGGGCTTGACTGGAACAGCAAGATGGCCAAATGTGGACTGCGGGCTCCACTTTGCCCAGGTCTGCATTATGGCGAACATATTGGAGAAAGGAAACACCTTGGACACATAAAATACAGTAGGAGAGTGAGATGGATTGTGGAAAAGCAAATTGGAGAAGTCAATCACTGCCGGCAGTACACCAGAAGAGGCAATGCACTGGTAAGAAACACTGTAGGTGAAGTTGCCTTTCTTGGAACAAGAAATCCCATAAGTCAAGGCACTGGATTAGGCAGAAGGTTGCATATTTGCTGTGGCAACTGAGAAGATAAGATGACATTTTAGTTCTGATACTTAGGACAGGATTGAAGGGGTTGTCTCATGATAGGTTTTTAAGGCCCTGTGGCTCCCTGCTTAGGCTGCTTTTACACATCAGTTTTTTGCAGTCAGGCACAATCCGGCGCTTTGCAGAAAAAATGCATCCTTTTTTTATTGCCGCCGGATGCGTTTTTTCCTCATAGATTTGCATTAGCGCCGGATTGTGCCGTATGTACTTGCGTTTGATCCGTTTTTTGCCAGATGCGGCAAAAATCGTCACTCTGGCGGCCGCACAGGGCAAAAAACTGCATAGTGCCGGGTGCGGCGCTGTGCGGCATGGTGCATAATGAAAGTCTATGCGCGCCGAATCCGGTGGCATGCGTCAAACGCCGGAAGCATGTACCGGTTCCGGTTTTTACTTCTGAGCATGCCCAGAAGTGATATTCATTGTTTGTCAGAAAATCAATCAATCACTGACTCATTCACTCACTCTCACCCACTCACCGTCGCAGCGCTGCACGGCTGTCACAAAGCTCTGGCGGCTTCTCCTGATTTGAAAATGCCGGCCGCCCATTATTCAATCTTGTATTCACTGCTGCCCCCGCCCACCGGCGCCTATGATTGGTTACAGTCAGACACGCCCCCACGCTGAGCGACAGCTGTCTCACTGCAACCAATCACAGCCGCCGGTGGGCGGGTCTATATCTTGCAGTAAAATAAATATATAAATAATTTTTAAAAAAAAAAACGACGCGGTGCCCCCCAATTTTGATACCAACCAAGATAAAGCCACACGGCTGAAGGCTGGTATTCTCAGGATGGGGAGCCCCACATTATGGGGAGCACCCCAGCCTAACAATATCAGCCAGCAGCCGCCCGGAATTGCCGCATCCATTAGATGCGACAGTCCCGGGACTCTACCCGGCTCATCCCGAATTGCCCTGGTGCGGTGGCTATCAGGGTAATAAGGGGTTAATCATGGCAGGCGTCTGAGACACCCCCAATGATTAACCTGTAAGTGAAAGTCAATAAACACATACACCCAAAAAAATACTTTATTTGGAATAAAAGACAAAAAAACCCACTCTTTCACCATTTTATTAAAATCCCCAAATACCCCTCCAGGTCCGACGTAATCCAGAGGTCCCATGATGATTTCAGTTCTGCTACATGAAGCTGACAGGAGCGGCAGTAGAACACCGCCACTCCTGGGAGCTCCACGCAGCAACTGAAGTGAATTGCGCTGTCGCCGGGGACGTCACTGAGATATCTGTGAGTGCGGTGACGATGGGGGCTGTAGTGCCGGGGCGTGTGCGGTGAGGAGTGCGGTAGTGCTTGCCTGTGTGCGGTGATGATGAAGAGTGCCGTGGTGTGTGCGGTGATGATGATGATGGGAGCTGTAGTGCTTGCGTGTGCGGGGATGATGATGCATGCGGTATTGCCTGCGTGTGTGGTGATGATGCGTGCAGTAGTGCTTGTGTGTGCGGAGATGATGGGGTCTCTCTCTCTCAGCATAAGGGTACTTTCACACCTCCGGTTTTTCTTCTGCGGTACAATCCGGCACTTTGCAGGAAAATCGGAACCGTTTTTTTTTGCTGCCGGTTGCGATTTTCCTGCATAGACTTTAATTAGTGCCGCATTGTGCCGCATGGCCTTGCGTTCCATCCGTTTTTTGCCGCATGCGGCAGATTTAGCCGATGCGGCGGCCGGATGGAACGTTGCCTGTCACGTTTTTTCGGGCGGCCAAAAAAACCGCATCGCGCCGCATTCGGCCGATGCGGCGCATCTCTCAATGCATGCCTATGGCGGCCGGATGCGGCGCGATGCGACAAATACCGCATTCGACCGCCGCATGCGGTTTTTGCCACTGCGCATGCTCAGTAGCATGCCGCAAGCGGCAAAAACCGGGCGGGCCGCATGGGAAAAACTTATGCAAAGGATGCGGTGTTTTCACCGCATCCGTTGCATAGCTTGCACAGCCGGATTGAGCCGCAGGGCTCAAGCCGGATGTGTGAAAGTAGCCTAAAAAAAAACAAAAACGGATCCGTTTTTTACCGGATCCGTCGCATCAGTTTTTACTCAATCTGAGACGGATCCGTTGCATCAGGCACAAACCGGATTGTGCCTGATTGCAAAAAAACTGATGTGTGAAAGCAGCCTTAGGCTGCTTTCACACCTCCGGTTTTTGCAATGCGGCACACTCCGGCACTTTGCAGGAAAATTGCAACCGTTTTTTTTTGCTGCCGGTTGCGATTTTCCTGCATAGACTTTAATTAGTGCCGCATTGTGCCGCATGGCCTTGCGTTCCATCCGGTTTTTGCCGCATGCGGCAGATTTAGCCGATGCGGCGGCCGGATGGAACGTTGCCTGGCACGTTTTTTCGTGCGGCAAAAAAAAAACGCATCGCGCCGCATTCGGCCGATGCGGCACATTTTTCAATGCTTGCCTATGGCGGCCGGATGCGGCGCGATGCGGCAATAACCGCATCCGGCCGCCACATGCGGTTTTTGCCACTGCGCATGCTCAGTAGCATGCCGCAAGCGGCAAAAACCGGACGCGCCGCAAAGGAAAAACTTATGCAAAGGAAAATCCTGGTGATTGGTTCCCTTTAAGCAAGTTGCAGATGAAATGATCTCTGAAAGGCATCAAGTTAAAGATGACAATTTCCTTTGTATTTTAAGCAAAAAATATTTTTATTTTCATCTTTTACATTTTTAAATGAGCAAAAAAGGAAAATGGGCCAATGCAAAAGTTTGGGCACCCTGCATGGTTGATACCTAGTAGCACCCCTTTGGCAAATATCACATCTTGTACATGATTTTTGTAGCCAGCTAAGGCTACTTTCACAAATCCGGTTTTTGCTCTGCGGCACAATACGGCGCTCTGTAGAAAAACCGCAACCGTTTTTTTTGTCGCCGGTTGCGTTTTTTTTTTTGCATAGACTTACATTAGTGCCATATTGTGCCGCATGGGCTTGCGTTCGGTCCGGTTTTTGCCGCATGCGGCAGATTTAGCCGATGCCGCGGCCAGATGGAACGTTGCACAGAACGTTTTTTGCTCCGGCAAAAAAAACCGCATCGTGCCGCATCCGGCCGCTGCGGCGCATTTTTCAATGCATGCCTATGGACGCCGAAAGCGGCGCGATGCGGAAAAAACGCATCCGGCCGCCGCATGCGGTTTCTTCCACTGCGCATGCTCAGTAGTGTGCCGCAACCGGAAAAAAACGGACGGGCCGCATGTAAAAAAAAAGCTTATGCAAAAGGATGCGGTGTTTTCACCGCATCCGTTGCATAGCTTCCACAGCCGGATTGAGCCGCACTGCTCAAGCCGGATGTGTGAAAGCAGCCTTAGGGTATGTGCGCACGTTGCTTTTTACCTGCTTTTTACCTGCTTTTTTGCTGCTTTTTCTTCTGCGCTGTTTAATGCCAAAATGGATGTGTTCTTCTATTCAAGCAAAGTCTATGGGAATTTGGGTTTCTTGTTCACACTATGTTGTTCAAAATGCTGCCTTTTTGTGGCAGAACTTTGGTCAAAAACTCATCTTTTGAAAGAAGCAACATGTCAATTGTTTTTGCCATTTGGGTTTTGCACTGCAAAGCTGAGTTTTTGACCAAAGTTCTGCCACAAAAAGGCAGCATTTTGAACAACATAGTGTGAACAAGAAACCCAAATTCCCATAGACTTTGCTTGAATAGAAGAACACATCCATTTTGGCATTAAACAGCGCAGAAGAAAAAGCAGCAAAAAAGCAGGTAAAAAGCAACGTGCGCACATACCCTAACTTGTGTGTTCCAGCTTGAAGCATCATTCGGCCAGCGACATTATTGTGCGCCTGGTCCAAAATGAGTGAATTCTAATGTGGAAGGGCAGACAACTTTGCCTCAGCATTAATGAAAGTGTGCAGTGCTCTGAAATTGGCTGTAATCAACAATCCAATCAACGATCCATATTTTTCCCTCAGAGTTGCGCTTATAATCAAAGAGCTTGCCAATCCTTACATATGAATCCGACCACCAGTGATAGATTGCAATGGTGGTAACCAAAGCAATGTGCAGTAAACAATAAAATTAAAAATCCTACAGAAGTAAAATGCAAAGTTGCTTGTAGTAAGAAGCACTTTACAATCTTAAACATTAAAGAACTTGAGCAATATCCTTTTATAAAATGGTCAGTGTTGCATACAGAGAAGAGAGGTCACAGCTGTAAACCCCAAAAGGAGGAGGATAATAAAAAAAAAAAAACTAAACATCAATACAACATTTTAGTTTTGTTGAATTGGGTGTGCCCGCAGATCATCTGTACAGCTCCTGATATTGGGGAGTGTTGTGCCGTATGACATCCAGGGTGGGTATACAGCATCCATAATAATGTATTTCCTTACTAAATCTCTCTGCGATACCGTCACATCCTCTCACATCCAGCAGGACAGATTTGCCTTTAGGAGTCTTCTCATCTTGTTTATAGGGAAATGGTTTCCTTTACCGGAAGTCAAAACGCAACCAGTAATCGATAAACCCACCCCTCACCGGCTGAATGAGAAGAAGATGGCAAAGGAGATGGCACGGTTTCTCAAGGATCATATGAAGCAATTTCGTATAGCAAGAGGAGATGTCAAAGAAGAAGAGGCTGCAGGTAACTACAAATGACATTTTTGATACAAAAGGGTAGAAGAATATGGTGTAATCCTGTGATTTGCACTTCTTGTCTTTGGTGTGTATGATGAAACTAATCCAATAGCCTCCAATAAACCCATCAGCCCTCCTTGACTCTTGGCAAACAGCAGGCCAGTCGGTGTTATTTATATAGAAGTTACACTGTAAAAAGAAAAAGTCATCACATAGTATTCAAGTTATATCCTCATTACATTAGCTTATTAGCGGTGTATCCCACTGTATGACTTAGTGGAGTGTGTCTTGGCCTTCCGATGAGACTTCGTCCCTGCATGTAACTCCAATGGACAAGTCTTCCAGTGATGTGAACAAAGCCTAGAATAGTGCTCAAATAGAATTCAGCTATGTATACAGTTCTCACGGTGACTGTGGTTTAGAAGACCCAACAATACCCTGGTATGTAATTCGGAGATAATAGGAGGGGGTCTTCCATTCACTAACCTCATCTTTCAGCCCCAGCAAAAAGCTTATCTTGCTCAGGAGGGTCAAGCATATCTGTGTATCGCACAGTCACCCCACTAATTTCCATGGGCACTGGGTAATACTTCTATTTCCCTACAGAGGTGCTATGACAGAACAAAAATTTATTTCAAAGCTGTAAAACTAGGACAGTCATTAATGATGGCTGCATGTCAAGTACAAGCTGTACATGGCAATAGGGAAAACTGGTGTAGAGTGTAGTTCAGTTTGAGAAAAAATACAGCAAGTCTTGGAAATAGATGTATACTGAAAGGGTTATTTTCAACATTTTTCAGGAGCACCGCTCTCCTGCCTGCCAGCCTCCTTGATTGACCGCTCTTAAGCAGAGCTCTCCTACTTCCGAGCTTCCTTTCTAGAGGAAAGAGCTCTCAAGTGCTCCTTTCCTTGTGTATGTGTTTTTCAAATCAAGAATTTGTGTGTGTTTTTGTTTATTTTTTTTTACTTACTCTGTTAGTAATAGGGGTATGTCATAGACACCTCCTTAGTACTAACCTAGGGCTTGATGGCAGCTGTGATTTTTGACAAATCACAACAGACATCAACCCCATATATTACCCTGATTTGCCACTGCACCAATCTGGATGAGCCAGATAAAGTGCCAGAATTAGTGCATCTATTGGATGTACCAATTCTTGGCAGCTGCAGGTTGCTATTTTCAGGCTGGGAGAGGCCAATAATCATAGGTCTTTCCAGTCTGATATTATCAACTCCCAGCTGTCAACTTTACTTTGGCTGGTTATAAAAAGTAATGGGAGGATGCCACACCATTTTGTTTTAAATTACTTAAATAATTTGAAAAAAAAAACAAAAACTGCGTGGGATCCCCTCTATTTATGACAACCTGTCACGGCTGCCAGCTGCGGGATGTAGCACATAGCCATCTGTTTTATCCTTCCTGATTAGCAAAAATAACACCATATTTTTACACAATTTTTTTTTTATACTACCATACAGCAGACTGGTCTGTAACCAATCACAGATGCCGAAACAGAGGGTGGGGGGCGTGTATATCAGTCTGCAACCAATCACAGACAGGGGCACAGAAGAGGGTGGGCTGGGGAAGCAGTGAATATTCATGAAGCTTTATGAGCAGGCCCAGAAAAGAGTCTGACTGTAGTTTTATCTTCCAAGAAACATGGTATGTATAACAGTCCTGCTCTTACACCCATTTTGCTTCTTTTTTTACCACCCCCTAGCCCTTACTGCAACCTATTTACAGCCATTTTTCAGCACATAAATTTGGGTCCCCATTGCCATTCACTTCTATGAGGTGTGTTGTCTAGGGTCAAGTTCGATTCCAGAGCCAAACTTGTATTCAAGTCCATGCGGAGTTGACTAACCCGAATATCCACGGGTCCTCTTATCTTTAGTAAACAGGAAAATTAAAAATGCCTCTGTTCTGACGGCATTTTTTTGTTTTTGTTTTTTGTTTTTTTTTTTTGTTTTTTTTCTTTACTGTCACAAGTTGTAGTCTTGAATGACTCTATTCGCTTCACAATAATATATGTACTGAAAAGAAAAAACAAAAAACACAGGAAAAAACTTCAACTTTGGGTCAAATGGTGAAAGAAAAACTAAATTCTGGCATTGTTTTTTTGATTTTCATTTTATGGCATTCTTTGTGCAATTGAAATGACTTGACATTGATTTTTCAGGTCATTAAGACTATAGTAATATCAATCTTTGTATACAGTAAACAACAAAAGCATTGGCATTCAAAAGTATGGGCAAACCTGGTTAACATTACTGTTATTGTGAGCAGTTAGCAAGTTGAAGTTAAAGATGAAGTGACCTCTAAAAGGCATAAAGTTTAAAGTTAAAGATGACACATTTCCTATTGTATGTTAGGGAAAAAATATATATAATATGTGTATGTATGTAAATACCGTGTTTTTCCAAAAATAAGACACGGTCTTATACTTTTTTTTTTTTTTCCCCCCAAAAAAGCACTAGGGCTTACATGTTGGGGGTAAGTTTACCCCCCCCCCCCAAAAAAGCAGACCCTCCCTTCCATGAGACTTATACTTACCAGACCCGGACGTCTGCGTGGCTCCCAGGTCCTTCTTATGATCTCATGTGGTTGCTGCACGCCATCCTCCGCTGCTGCTGGATGACGCTGGCACACACATACACACTGACACACACACACACTGACACACATACACACTGACACACATACACACTGACATACATACACACTGACATACATACACACTGACACACACAGACACACACTGACACACAATCCAGCCTTATCGAATACTTCTGGCCTTCATCTGCAACTTGCTTAAAGGGAACCAATCACCAGGATTTTCGTATATAACCTAAAGCCAGGGCTATACTGGCACTATCAGGCTGATTCTCTACAAACCTTTAGTGGTCAGCTCGGATGTTTAGGTTTTGAAACCCAAGAAAGTGAAGTTTATAAAATCATCTGCTTCTTGATTGACAGCAGCTGAGGATCAGATAATATCTGGGGGGTGGTATTTATACTTATCCACTCCCCCTGTTAGAATTAGCATAAGTATAATATAAACTATTCACTTTTCACTAGCAGACCCTGTGTGAGATCATACCCATGTGACCAGTAGGGGCAGGGCCTCATCCAACAAAGCTGATAACAGAAAGCAACATTTTTTTTTTGTTGGCTGAGACTCCGCCCCTTCTGGTCACATGGGTATGACCTCACACAGGTCCTGTAAGGGACAAAGTAAATCGATTGTATAATACTTAGCCCCTCCCCCTGTTAGAATTAGGATAACTATGGATAACCCCCCCATTATCTGATCCTCTGCTGCCGTCACTCAAGCAGCTGCCGATTTTTATAAACTTTACTTTCTTGGGTATCAAAACTTATACATCCGAGCTGACCCCTAAAGGTATGTATAGAATCAGCATGATAGTGCCAGTATAGCACTGGCTTTAGGTTATTTCCAAAAATCCTGATGATTGGTTCCCTTTAACTGTTCACAATAACAGTAATTTTGACCAGGGGTGTCCAAATTTTTTCATGCCACTGTATTTTATATAATGTGTACATTAATGGTTAAAAAAATCAGATATAATCTGAAAAGACAAATTTTGGTTTGTGTTGCCATTTTCTGAGACCCATAATTTTTGTAACTGGAGCCATATGAAGGCTTGTGTTTTGTGCTCCAAGCTGATATTTGTATTAACAACATTGTGGGGTAAATGTTTTGTTTTAATTGCATCGCACTCTGGGCATTGACAAGCCCAACCATTTATATGTCTCGCTCAGCGATTCACCGTGCTATTTAAATCGGTATACGGCAGCGATCGGAAGCCGCTCCTGTTACTGCTATTGTAGGCAGATGCCAGGATGATGCGGGCCAAGTTCTTGTAGTTGGGGAGCACCTAACATATTAACACTTTTTCCTTTTATGACCTTTATTATGTATTGCACAACTATTTCACACTAGTAGGCACTAGCACTAGGTGCTATAATAGGTACATAGTACTTGCATTAAAGATCGGACCTATTCCTACATACCGGATTTCCCTGAGAATAAGACCTACTCCGAAAATAAGCCCTAGCAGGATTTTTCAGCCTTTTTGTAGTATGCTTATAATATAAGCCCTAGTTGCATACCATACTATAGTATCCTGAAATGGCAGTTAGGCAGCCCTTTCAGGATAAGTAACTTTTTTTTTTATTTTCCACTAACACACGTTCCAATCACTGATGTCAATAGAAAATATAAGACATTCCCTGAAAATAAGCCATAGGGCATCTTATGGAGATAAAAATAATTTAAGACCCTGTCTGATTTTCGAGGACACATGGTAGATACGGTTAACCTTCATCTGGACCTTTTGGTGTGCATATCCTGCCGTGAACCTAGCCACCCTGTATGGTTGAAGGTGCCACTTGGCTGGTCTGCACAGACCTGTGATGTCATGCTTCATTTGGCTTGCACTGCCCAGATTGTTAGCCGGCTGTGATGTGAAAAGATGGTGTAATCTCTTGGCAATTTTTCTGTAAACACAGTTGTTCCCTGTTTGTAATTGTGGAGGAAGGAAGCACAAAACCTCTTAGGACAGATGCTTGGATCCCGCTGTCTCCCTAAAGGCCCCTTTACACACTGAGACTTTCCCAACCTGGCCGGGATCACTACAAAGTCTCTGGTGAGTCGCTGGTGAGCTGTCAAACAGGCAAACCTGGCCAACGACGCAACAGCGATCCGGACCTGCAGAACGACCTAGCTAGTCATTGGGGACGTTGTAAAGCAGCTTTTTGAAAGGGAAGTCGCTAACAAAGTTGCTGTAAAGTCCCCTTTACACACTGAGACTTTCTAGCGATCATGCTGCACAGCGGGAAACAAAGTACAAAATAATGGTCCTGAACGATTTGTAACGATCAGCAACTTCACAGCAGGGGCCAGGTAGCTGATGTGTGTCACACACTGCAATGTCGCTGGGGAGGTCGCTATTACGTCACAAAATCGGTGACGTTACAGCGATGTCGTTTGCGATGTTGCAGTGTGTAAAGCCACCTTTAGGCTGGGTACACATATCCGGCTTTTCGCCGGTTTGACGGATGCGGCGCACGCCAGTACAGTTTGATACACTACAGTGGCAGCGCCGCAACTTCCGGGTAACATGCTCCGGTCACATGACAGCATGTGACTGGCGCTTGTTACGCTGCCAGTGTACTGTTTACACTGTACAGGCATGCGCTGCATCTGTCAAACCGGTGAAAAGCCGATGTGTGTACCCGGCCTAAGCGGACACGTGAAACACACATCAGGGTAATTCAGTGGTGGGTCATTGCATCGCAGTCGCCGTATGGGTAAGGCCCCCTTGTCAGTATTATGAACGTCTCAAGACTTTCTTATTGACACTTATCTTTGTTTTTAATAAATGAAAGATATATATAATATATTTTTTTTTTTTGCTTTGCTTTATTTGTGACTCTGTCCATACAGGTGATTAGAAAACATAAATTTGTCACTATTTCGACCATGAACGAATGAGGGTCAATTTTTGACAGCTACGATTGTGTTCTGTAAAAACACTTTATTTTACGTTTATTGGTTTTAGATGTGTTACCCCCTCCTAAAGACAAGGATGACCAGAAGCCACCATTGCCCACCCATGTCCAGATTACCAAAGAGGTGGCAGAAAAATGCACGCATTTCTTGTCACATGGTGACACCCAGATTCGCATTCAGGTACAGTAGCATGAATATAGGACATTTGGACAAAGACATGAGTATCGGCAAGATGTAGAGAAAGTGGGAATTCAACCAGCAATCGATTAAAGGGAACCTGTCAGGTGCAATATGCACCCAGAACCACGAGCAGTTCTGGGTGAATATTTCTAATCCCTGCCTAACCCTCCCTGTAGCATAAATAAAGAGATCGTTAAGAGTATTCCTAAAGAACTTTTAGACTAGTTCCCCTGGCTAGTCGGCTCTATTATCATGTTAGTACGTCCCTGTGGGCATGACTGTGCAGCGTCAGAGGATGATATCACTCACCTCTCCATTGCCATTGCCGACCAACGCTGTATTTCGGCTCAGTGCGCATGATTCCGGAGTTTCGGTCATGTGCACTACTTCACTTTGAAGCCAGGACACATTCACCCGGCTACATAATGCACCGAAACTCCGGGGTCATTTGCACTGAGCCAAAATCCAGTGTCGGGCGGCGATGGCAGCCGAGAGGTCAGTGAGATCATCCTGTGACGCTGCACTTTCATTAGCATGTTAGCACAACCACATGGGCGTACTAACATGCTAATGGGGCCGACTAGCAAGGGGAACTAACGCCCAGGGGACTATTCCCCGTGCACATTAGCATACGATATATACAATTTATCTATGCTATTAGGTACAGGGACTGTTGGGCACGGGTTAGAAATATGCACCCAGAACTGCTCATGGTTCTGGGTGCATATTGGACCTGCATATTGTCACCAGATTTGGGGCCTATTAGCTGCGGCCACCACCACTGGGCTCTTATATACAGTATTCTAACATGCTGTATATAAGAGCCCAGGCTGCTGTGTAGAACGTAAAAATTACTTTATAATCCTCACCTAAATGGTCGCTGCGGTGGAGTTGGGTCATATAGGCGCCTCCTCTTTCGCCCATCTTTGTCGCCCTTTTTCTGAAGCCGGGGTGCATGACTTATGACTGTGTATTTGAACCCCCTGAATTGTAAAGCGCTGCGGAATATGTTAGCACTATATACTGTAAATAAAGATTATAATTTATGTGATTTACCTACTGTGCACACGTTGCTTTCTTGCTGCTTTTTTCCTTGCAGATTTTAATCAATAGTGCAAGGAAAAATGCATCCCAGCAAAATCTAAGAGAATCGTGACTTGCTGTGCCCATGCTGCGTCTTCTTTCCTTGCAAAATTTGTTACAGAAAAACAGGCAGCATGTCAATTTTCTGCCTTTTTTTTTTTTTTCTTTTTTTTTTTTTCTGTGTTTCTATAATCCACTGCAGTATTAGTGCTTGATCACTGCAGTGGATCATATATGATCACTCGCAGCATTGACACTTCGCCTCACACACCATGCATACAGCATGGTCTGTGAGGTTCTCCGTAGCTCAATAACCTGGGGTCGTCATGGCAGTGATTGGGTCCCTGTGTTCGCATTACAGGGACCCGATCGCCTGAGAGAAGTAATTGATCTCTCTCCCTGCCTCCTGAATGTTGCCATCTCATTGATCGCAGCGTACAGGGGGTTAAACTACTGGGAGCGACATGGGCACCGCTTTGGGCAGTGAGAGCCAGGTCCCAGTTGTAAAATCAGCCGGAGACCCAGTGGCGATTGTGGGTTTACAGCACCTGAACTCCCGCAATCTCCATAACAAAAAAACAATTGTTAAAAAATGCCAAAACATGCTTTTTTTTATGTGCAGAATATCTGCACACACAAAAAGCAACGTGTGCACATAGCCCAATGATTCATATATGCAAGGAAGAAGCAGCATGTGCATGAGATACATCCCATAGTTGCAGGCAGCTGTTTAAGTGTTCAGCATAGGTACACATACAGAGATTGTTGCTTGTGCCTATGGGTAAGTTCACACAGTGCGCGTTTTTCGGGTGCGTTTTTGGCCTCAAAACTGCATGACTTTGCTTCCCCAGCAAAATCTATGAGTTTTCATTTTTGCTGTCCGCACACAACTTTTTTTTTTTTTTTTTTTTTAAGCTGCGTTTTTTCGCTTAAAAAAAAAATGGACATGTCAATTCTTTCCTGCGTTTTTCTGCGTTTCCCCCCATGCAATGCATTAGAAAAACGCAGCAAAACGCAGCCAAAAACGCACCAAATCGCGGTAAAAACGCATGCATTTTTTGCCATGCGTTTTTTTACCGCGGGTGCGTTTTTGTGCGTTTTTAGCGGCCAAAAGCGCAGTGTCAAAAAACCGCAGCGTGTGCACATAGCCTAAGTCCGTGTTTGAATGCTTTTAGCTTCTGCAAAGTAAAGCACGCAGCCGCCTCCGTCCTGGGAAGTTTCGGATGTATGGTCACTATGGAGGTGGGGCTTCATATTGCGTGCTAAGGTAAGTCCGGAAGCGTTTCAGCATTTCTTCTGGCACTTGTACAGAAAGTAGACATGCCCTTTTAGTGAAGATCTGTCTTTTTCTGCAGGCACTGGAGATTCTGCGTCTGTGTTTAATTCCCCTTCATTCTCAGGAAGATGTTCTCCTACCGCTTGCTCATAAAATCTGGCCATGTCTTGTGAAAAGACTGTTACAGGATGAGCCGCTGGTTCTGCTGTGGGCCTTCCAGGTATGTCCAGCATTCTTGTCTCCCACTTGCTATATAGTGTACGCAGCTCACAACATTGTTTTCTGTTAACAGATGTTTTCTTATTGTCACAGACCATGCTTGGAAATTGTCATTTCTCCCTTACAACTGTCTCCTGTTTTTAGATGCTGGTGTCACTTGCTGCATTGTGCAAAGATTTCATCCGGCAGCGTGTGTGTAAGGATGCTCTGCCTGCCTTCCTTACATCTCTGCGCTCCCAGGCACTTGTCAGCTGTCATGCTGGGCCTGTATACAGCCACACTCTCGGCTTCAAGTTGCAGAAAGCTTTATTGGATGGTTTGGGAACACTCTGTGTAGATTTGGCATTCGGTGAGTCATTGATGGGAAAACTCAACATGCTTGTGCAGTTTATATATTTTCTGCATAGAATGTTGGACAAATGTGTAAATAGATGGCATTACTTACCTTAGGCTACTTTCACACTTCTGTCTTTTTACCCTCAGTCACAATCCGTCGCCTTGAGAAAATAAGGAAAATATTTTGCAGGATTCAGTTTTTTCCCCATAGAGTTGTATTAATGACAGATTGCGGCTGATGGCATTGCGTTGCATCTGTCTCGCGATGGATCAGTCGTAAAATGGCTAACCGTCGGGTGGAAGTAACGCAGAATGTAACGTTTTTTGTGTTTGTCTAAAAAACGGACAGCAACGGCTATGTTGGCGTCCGTCGTTTGGTATAATGGAAGCCTATAGTGACGCAATCCGTCCCAAATTTCTCTGTCGCGCTCGGTCTCTGTCGCGCTCGGTCTCTGTCGCGCTCGGTCTCTGTCGCGCTCGGTCTCTGTCGCGCTCGGTCTCTGTCGCGCTCGGTCTCTGTCGCGCTCGGTCTCTGTCGCGCTCGGTCTCTGTCGCGCTCGGTCTCTGTCGCGCTCGGTCTCTGTCGCGCTCGGTCTCTGTCGCGCTCGGTCTCTGTCGCGCTCGGTCTCTGTCGCGCTCGGTCTCTGTCGCGCTCCTTTTTTGTCACAGGATCCGTCGCATCAGTTTTCACACTATCTGCGACGGATCAGTCACAAAACGGATTGTGACTGATAGAAAAAGACGGAAGTCTGAAAGTAGCCTTATACTGATCATAAATTACAGCCTATATTCTAGTCCAGAGCTGCATTCACAATGTTGATGATTTCTATTTGTAGCCGCTATAGTCTACAGACATACTCCTAAGAGTTTACCTTTCCTTCTTACATGCAGTGGAACGGTTTCTGTCACTAGAGCCCCCCATACACACTAGATAGATATCAGACAAACAATGGTTCCGCCATCCATTATCTTCCTTCTTCCCTATACAAAGAAGCACTCTGCTCTTCTGAGTACTCCAGTGTTCTCTGAGAGAGCTGCTGGTAGGCATATCTGGCAATGACTTATCTCCTAAAGAACACAAGGATCAGCAGTACATAATCGGATATGGTGAATACTTCCTTCCAGGGCTAGCATACATATTTGTTGGCCCAATATTGGCCAATGTTGGTCTATGTATGGGGGCATTAACCCTTGCAGAATATGAGGTCCTATTGAAAGCTCTTTACAGACCCTGAAACACGGAGTGCTGTAAGACATGAACTCCAAAGCCTGTGAAATGTTGATTCTAGCTCCGCACTATGTATCATTGACTTTATTGAGATTAAAGGGGTTGTCTGGTTTGCTGATAAGTCTACAGTCACTATGTGCTTGCTGTCAGGATTCCCCGGTATTGCCGGTGAGGGAGAGCGGTCACGCCACCGTATGTATGCACATTACCGGTAACATTTCAACTACTTGTGCTTGACCTCTGTCAATACAAGTGAATTGAGAGAAATCGAATACTTCTAGCTGATGACACATGACCTAATGTATGGAAATTGCATGCTTGTGATCACGTGACTGCCTGCTCTCACCGGCACTATTGAGGAATCCTAACCGCATGCACATTCAATATGTGTGTATGACTATAAATTATGATATCTAGGGCACCACATCATTATTTCCACTGGAATAATGGTATCAACGAGTCAGTTAGGCACCATGTTTTGCATGCACAGTGCAGTTAGAATGGGTCAAACGATGTAATACACAGCCTAGGTTCTTATCTCCAGCTTTTAACACATGGCGTTCTAGACACTTGGATTGGGATAATTGAGAAACCTTGTTAGAGTGAATTTAGTTATGTGATAGGTCCCTTTTTATATACATTTTTTTCAGCACACACCCCCTTTATTGCCAATTTGCAGGGTAAGTTGATAACTTGGTGATCGTTAGAAGTCTGACTGCTGAGACTTGCACCAATCTTGAGAACTAAGGACTCTTATTTCTGACACAATATGGCACTTAACCGCCTTGCTGGAAATAGCCAAGCCAAGTGCTCAACAGCCCCATGGGGAGTGAATGGAGCGGTGGTCGAGTATGTGCACTACTGCTTCGTTCTACCAGGGATAAAAGTTGGCCGTTCTACCGATAGCGGTGTGTCTCTGCAGACGGATCCACATGATGAATAAGTTGTCACCCATCCTGTGGACTCCACTTAGCCATGTCCCTTTTATTTTTTTCTTCAACTCTTTTCAATACTGTCTATAGAGGTGTAAAACTATTTTTTCTTAGTAAACCTGTCTTACTTCATTTTTGTTCTAGGCGACAGTGATTTATTGGAGGTAATTGATTCCTGCACACTTTACCTTAGTGCCAGACAGCCCAAGCCGCTCCAGGAGGCTGCAATGAGGTGAGAGACCGGTTACCCTTTAACATGGATCTGTTATCGTAATGTCACTGTTTAACTGTAGTATGGTCATCACAGCTCTCCTGCCAAAGAAGACACAATGCTCAGTGTCCAGCCAGCTATGTCCTCCATGCTTCCTTATCACTTAAATAGTTGTATGGTTACACGTGAGCAGCCAGGTGGTCATAGGTGACCTCTATTCTTCACAAGAGGTTGACACCGGAAGAGTAGCTATGTATAACTATTTACTTGTACTTATGGGAGGTGTAGATTTAGGAGCATTATTTCATACCATGCAGTGAGATACAATCTGTCTACAAGCTGGATACTGACTCGCTTCTCTGTTTGATCTTTCAATACAGAACGTTACTTAGCCTTTCAAAGTTGGATCCAGACATTGTTTGGTTGCATCTATGCCAGTGGCAGAGTCCACCAGAACTTCCCCATTCAACTTTTGTTCAACTGTCTTGGACCTCCAAACCACATGATGAATACACACAGAATGTCTGTAACCTCCTCCAAAAGCTGCAAGAACTGTAGACCGTCCCAACAAAGATCTGCCACTATAGATCTTGGCATTCTGTCCATGTCGAAATGGGCTCTACCATGGATGTGGAGATGTCACCATCTGTCTTTGCACCTGTGGGTAGATGTGCCTGGATTCTTCAAGCTTTAACCCATTCTGTGCCTAATTTAAGATACATACATCTCTAACGTTGCATTGGAAACCTTCTCACCATGAGAGGAGCACAGTATGGGATTATTCACACCTAAATATCATCTGTTGCGACTTGCTGCAATCAATAAATTACTTGTAATATAAGATGAGGGGGATTGAACCAAATAATCAAATATAAAGTGTTTCCTAATTACAAATCGGAGGTAGCAAAGGTGATAATGTGATAGCCTGAACTGAAATTACCATTACACACCTAAAGATCCAGCTGCTATATTCAGGAATATGGATTCGACACGCTGGAGTAGTCACATCTCACCCCCCCCCCCCCCCCCCCCCACTGTTGACATCCATCTGTTCACAGCCTTTTTTTTCTTTCTTTTTTCTTTTCTTTTTTCTACACATCTGCAAATATAAACCTAATACATAAATTTCTATAAATTTCAACAGGCAATAAACATTTGCTCTTTTTGTTGAGATTGTCTTCTCAACAATTGGTGATCACGAGTCTGGTGATAACGCTACATGTATCACATCCTTTCCTATCCATTGAGCCACACATCCACTTCTCTGCTCCAACTGTAGACTGCTTAGGTTAGGGTCTATTGGTATCACTCTTTTAGTCTGTCTTTGAAGTACATGCCAGGAGAGCAATGAGCCTATAGCTGTTAAAAAAAAAAAAAAAACACTCCCATTAATATTTTTTCTCTTTTCAGTAAATGTGTGGATATATATTTATATTCTCACCTACTGCTGCTCTCTCTGGTGTCCATTGCTATTTTGCTCCTCTTCTCAGTGCCATCACTGCAATTTTGTCTAGCCGGCTCACCCTATGCTTTAGCCGGAAGTCTCTTTTGCAATGTAAGTCTATGAAGCCTCATTCTCCATAAACTTACCATGTAAAAGCCACTTCCGGGTCATGCAGAGCACAGTGTGACCTGGAGAGTCTGCAGAGAGGTGATGTCACTTAGAAGCGGAGCAGAACTGTTGATGTGTCCTGCGGGGGGGTCTTTTAACTCTCTTTCCCTAACAAATGATGGTGGGGGAAGAGAATGATTGGCAGTTGGAACGTCAGTGCTGATCCTTTTCGTTTCAAAAAACTACACATCAGGCAGTGGCTTTCCCCCCCTTTCCTGATGAAGACTTATGAACTCTAAGCATCATGAGTTTTCGTATGTGTAGGGTCAGGAGAGAGCCCTTTTGGCCAAATGACCATTCACTTGACAGTCAAAGGACATGGTCGGCACATACCACATCTCCTGGGCAGGCAGGGGAGGAAACGAGTACACAGAGATTGCAGCGGATTCTATCTATGAGTTAAAACCTTTCCCTGCCTGTTTTTATCACAAATGAGTGTTTCTGCCTTGTCCACAGTCACCTGAGGTCATCATAATCCAAGTTTGTGACGTAGGAGCTCGGCGACAACTGGGGCTTTTTTTTTTAACGCATCCAATTGTAAAACTTATTATTCTAAGATCTCTTGATTAAAATGTACTTTGTTCATGGGAAAACCCCTTTTTAGGGTGCATTCAGGTGACCAAATAAATGTGTTCGAGATTGGACAGTAATACTGGGGACTGAACACTGCTCTCCCGACCCAACTGTGATAGGATCATATATTTCTATGCAATTCTAATGCTTGGATTGGGAGACAAGCGGCAGGTCCCATCTCAATTTATACTGTCGTCTGAATGCACCCTTACTAGAAGTGATCAGGCCTTTACTATGTGTTCATCAGACAGTCTCTTCACGAGAACGCAAATCAATCAAAGGTTCTTCAGCTCCAGCGAATCCTCAAATGATACCGGCAATATTGCAGTCTGGTTCAAAGTGAATATATGGGTTATATTTTCATCCATGGTGCGTGTGATCGTTCTACGGTGTAATGTAGCATCTAACTAGAGCAGGAGAATTAATTACCTCCAGAATTCCCATTGTCCTGGATCTTTTCTGCGTGTTTCACTGTTGTATTCAGGAAATGTCTATTTTTAATATTTATACAGCAATTTTGTAATAAAAATAAAATAGTGGAGTTATACAATCATTGTAAATCTTCTCTTCAGATCCATTAACCATGCACAAAGACATTCAACAACTGGCTCTTGGGATAACAATCAGCTTTATTTACATCCAGGGAGGCGTCACATGTATGGAGGGCGCCATAGTCCTAAACCAGAACCACTTCCATCTCATGAGCGGAGAACATGACAGCCCTCTCTAATAATGAGTTATCTCACAGTCACACCTAAACAAAAAAGGTATTGATAGAGAGGCCTGCCATGGGTAACCTGGATCACAGGTACAGTATGGAAGCAGCAGTTAAAGCACCCACATAGTAAATTGACTCCATGGTGCCAGTTACAGCAGCATATTAATGGGATCTGTGTAGCACATCTATTCAGCCTGTATTAAACAATGCCCCAAAAAGCTTCTCTTTAAATAGCTATTCCCTCCTATGCCTGTCATAAGCCAGAATATCATTTGCAGCTCTTTTCAAGGTTAGGCTGGTTTCACATCTCTGGTATTTTGCCGGAAGCCAGATCCGGCACAAATGCAGTACAGTTACATTCATTTACAATGGAAGCGCGACGCCATGTGGACACATGCGGTTGTTTATGAAGCATGTGTCCGCATGGTGTTGCGCTTCCATTGATGTAACTGTACTGCATTCGTGCCGGATCTGGCTTTCGGCAAAATACCGGAGATGTGAAACCAGCCTTACACCCTATAGAAAAGGATATCTCACAATTACTCATTGCTTTCTTGTGAGCAGGCACTTCTACTTAATTACCAGTTCTAACCAGTGACATTAGTGCATCTCTGGCCTAAACTGTGTGCCCTTCGATGCCGTTATAAAAGGCAGCTTTGCCTATGCATTAGGAGTGCATGAGCTCCAAAGCTGGCCAAAAGTGGAAGCCAACAGTGTGCTCTAGCAATCCAGCGCAGTGCTTACAATCTCTATAGAAAAGAGCTTGTAAGCACAATAAAAAATATTAAAATTATGCACCATTCTAATAATTATGGAAGTTACGTGTTTTAAAAAATGGCAATTTAAGTTTTACAGTATCTAACACTATATAGAATAGTTATTCACATATCCAAATGACCTTTTAACAAATCTTCCCATAATAAAAGGTATATAGAAAATTTGATAGCATAGTCGTTATTCAACATATGTCTACCTAATGATAGCTGCAAATCATATTCTGGTGGCCTGGCAAAGGGAATTGGCATCATACCAGGTTACATAGCTGGTGGCAGGAGATGCAATTTCTTTGATGCTGACCAACTTGAATCATTAAGTAGCTCAACCGGAGAAGAACACAAGGCTTATATAGGGCAGTATAGAAGCATGGATGGACAATAAAATTGCTTATCACATTTACAAAGATTACATTCAAACTTTTTTTATGGGATTTCAAGAGGTGAGCTTTCAGAAAAAATGTCAGACCGGTGAGTTGCCACTTGTCACTGTCTAATACCTGACAAAATACCACTTTGCTTCTCAATAGCCTATATATTACAAAGATGTGTTTTTTATACTTGCCTGATAACCAATTATCACAAGTTCATCATCAAAACATGAAATTTAGACACAACTCAAACTAAGGGGTCTAAATTTAGTTCTGTAGTTTATCAATCCATGAATGATCCAGGTCACGTCCAAGTTCCCTTAGTGTTTCCCCATGAAGAAACAGCAAAGGTGTTTACAGCACGGAATGATTTGTTGTCCTACATACTACTCAACTACTGCAGATTTTACCATATGGGCCTCTACAAAAGTAGAATAGAAGCAAGAAACAAGATGTATAAACCAAACACTTCCTGGCATTCGATGTTTTAGCATATAGTATGAAATTGATCTAAAGTAGACATGGTCAATGGACCTCAACATCATCACTATATGTGTATGATAATTACACAGAAAACTGTCCGGTAGATTTTCAGCACTGGAACATCACTTCTGAGCTGAAGTGAGCTTATTTGAGCCATCTCTTCTTGATGAAAAGGCTATAAACTGGAGATAGTCAATGGTGATGACACACATGGAGACCAAGAGCAATGATGCCATTACTGGCAGTTATAGTCTTGGATAATAACAGGAAAGGAAACACTTGGTTAGATATTATTAGCAATTTGACCATCACAAATGTTGTTGAGCCATGTAAAATATTACGTTGAAAAGCAGACCAGTCAATGAGAGGCCTTGTGAATAAGGCTTTTTAACTTTCACCCCAATCTTAAACTATTTTGAGATCATCTACCCAAAGGCATCCTGGGAATTGTATACTTCCCATAATACCAATGGTCTATGTGAACTCCACAACTGGTACGGTCAGAGCAATGAAATAGCAGGGCACAGAGTTATGATCGGTGGACAATGGTAGAAGAAGCTCCATTTTTGTCCACATGGATAACAGTCTAGAGCACCTTCAATGCCCTTCTCCGAGAAAGGAAATAAGTCACATGATGGGGTAAAGTAAAAGTCATTGATTTTCCCTGACCACATCTGCTTGCAAGTAGACATCAATTTTCAGATGGAGAAGGGTGGGAAGCCTCTCATGCACTCCTCCTTACATCAGTGGTTGGGAAAAGTACCCACAGTCCATCTACACCTGGCACTGGTCACAGGGCTCTGCTGCTCGCTTTCTCAACTCTTTGACTTGGAAATGACGGTGAGTGCTGGTGTCCTGTTGGCGGTGAGGGTTCGAACCACGGCGGCCTAATTCTGTCTCCACACGAAGGAAGGCCTTGACACGATGTTGCCTTCCTTTTCCATCACTGTAATCCAACACACGACATTCATAGGTTCCTTCATCCGAGATCTTCACATGAGACAAGCGCAGTTTGTGTGAAATGTTGCTGCCAAAGACTTTTACGACCTATGTAGAAAGGACAGAGTTTAAGTAATGAGCAAAGCCACCCAAGAAAAATATACCTCCTAACACCTTAATGTGACATACATGTAAGGCTGGAGCCACACTTGGCCATGACTTGCAATGCCCAGACCAGCACCTGACTCTTCTGACAGGAGCAGGTCGGCTGCATGTATTTCTAAGCAGCTGACCCGCCCCCTCCAGTCAGGACAGACGCCCGCCGGTCCAGGCGATGTAATCCTCGAGAGAGTCACACCCAAGTGTGACTCCAGCCTAAACATATTGGCGGGGACCTAGTGGGGCCTTGTCCTGGAGAGAGGTTAATGGTCGCTCATTCCAACTATGTCTAGTAAATATAAGATTTACCATATATTGATAGTGAGTTAGCTGCTGTTAATATCCGCCACTTTCCCTAATGCAAGATTTTGGTGGGAATCAGACTATTCCATTAGACAGTTGATCAGTGGGCATAATCTGCATTGTATTATTCCATTCTATGAGAACCTTAAGACATATTTTGTGGAGTAATGCAAGTGTGGGTAAAAATTAAAGATGTAATGTGGGGCCATCTATGGGATCTCCATATGTCGTCTGAATAGGGGGTCTCCAATAAAGAGGAGAGGAGGCGGAGAGGAGGCAATGACTGATTGTGAATATCTTTATTGTGCTTTTACCAAAACTTGTTATTCCAGAAACTTCCATACACTACAATGGAGAAAGAGTCATGCACATTTGATTCCTTCCTTACTGGGGTGTGAACAGAGGATAAGGAGACCCGACCCCTCTCGCCCCCCCATTTTTAGGCGGTGTCTTAGAATTGTAACTGACAACTATACTTTGGATATGCCAACTGTCTGAGAAGGTAACAGACCAATTGTGGCCCTTGGGATGTTCATCAGTCCAGAAAATTGGTGCTTCCCTGCATTATAGTGCTGCTGGGACTTGAACATTAATAAATAAGCTCTGCTAAAAAGTACTGAAACGGATCTGGTGAATTAGGCCCTCTTTTATGCTGGGAGGTCATCTTATAGCTTAATGGCTACAGTTATGTAAAAGTCATTTTTCCCATCCAATATGAAGAGCCAGATAAAAGATGTAGCGCTGTCAAAACCTAATCTTCTTTGTTAATGGAGAAGGAGTGATCTTACAAGGTGACCATAGAAACTCCCCTCCCCTTATTAGCTACCCGACCTGTCACCATGTTTTAGTTTCCTATTGTAGTCAGTTAATTGAAAGCTAAAAAAAAAATTATTCACAAACCCCATTGTCGAAAAATGTGCCGATGGAACAGTAAATAACTCTGGATATCCACACCTAGAGTGTATTAGAGTGTGCATTAGAGTGTATCTAATGCATTATTCTTCAATTGAGATAATTGTCTGCAGTCTCCAGTGGTCAATCTCAAACCCCCGTTGTCTTTCTCAAACACAATGTATAAGGCATCGTTCTTATTTCAGGTAATAAAGGTAACTATTCCCTACAATGTTATTTAAGGAGCACATTCCCCTATAAACAGAACATTATCTGGAAAAAATCTGTCCTTCAGATGCCTTTTACTATCCTCTTTAGCTATTATCTTAGCCAAGTTACAGATGCCGGATGGCAACTACTAATGGCAGCAATTACAATGCCCATAGGTGCTGTTTGTAACTTATAAATCATTGGTAGGAGTTGGCTGCCCTCTTATATCTCTCTGTCAATCTGTATGTAGGTTCTGGTATTCCTTTCTTGAACCAGGAAAATTGGGATGATTAGTATAATGGGTATGAGGGTATGTGCGCACGTTGCTTTTTACCTGCTTTTTACCTGCTTTTTTGCTGCTTTTTCTTCTGCGCTGTTTAATGCCAAAATGGATGTGCTCTTAAGCAAAGTCTATGGGAATTTGGGTTTCTTGTTCACACTATGTTGTTCTAAATGCTGCCTTTTTGTGGCAGAACTTTGGTCAAAAACTCAGCTTTGCAGTGCAAAACCCAAATGGCAAAAACAATTGACATGTTGCTTCTTTGAAAAGCTGAGTTTTTGACCAAAGTTCGGCCACAAAAAGGCAGCATTTTGAACAACATAGTGTGAACAAGAAACCCAAATTCCCATACTTTGCTTGAATAGAAGAACACATCCATTTTGGCATTAAACAGCGCAGAAGAAAAAGCAGCAAAAAAGCAGGTAAAAAGCAGGTAAAAAGCAACGTGCGCACATACCCTTACTCCGAGTTAAGTTCCCATGTATTAGTATATCTTTCGGTCTTCACGGTAGTTTTTTAATGTTCTAAATAAAGACTACGATGTTTTTATCATAAGAAGAATCTGTGCCGGATCCTTTCCTCTCTCCTTTCTGCATTACTCCGAGTGTAGGGTCTTATCAGTACGATAGGTATACAATACTGCAAACTATTGGGGCATTCTGGACAGACTTTAGGATGCAAGTCTATTAATGGAGTGAAACCCAAAACTGCTAAGCAAGAAAGCTTAAAGGGGTTCTCTCCTAAAGATCACTGACCAACTATCTACAACAAGGGTGATATATCAATGATGGCTGGGGTTCCGACTCCTGGGAACCCCACCAGTCATGACAACAGGCATCCTAAAGTACCCTCTGTGAATGGAGCGGTAGTGAGTATGTGTGACCGCCACTCCTATAGACCATGAATAGAGCTGCACATGCACACTATCGCTCCAATAAAAGGGTAGACTTTGGGACCCCAGTTCTCATGACTTGTGGGCATACCAGTGGTCAGAAACCCAAGACATCATATATTTATCACATCTACTGCAGACAAGTGATTTAACATGTATAGATGAGCAGATAATTCTCGATACTCTGGTCCAGCGTCCAGGTCAGTGGTACCTGGCATCTAGATGGGAAGCCCGCTAATTTCTTCCCTTCGAGCATCCCGGAACACCTTTTGATCAGCTTGGGGCTTGTGTAACATCATCTGTGCATCATGTCAAACAGATGATATTGCGCTAGCCCCGACAAATCAAATGCCACACCAGCAACACTGGAAGGCAAGAGATTCGAGGGCCTCCAGCCTGGATGCCAGGAACCACTGACCTGGACACTAGAGTCCTGCATATCAATGCACTCATCTCTACTATTAGATATCTCTACATCTTTACATATCTACTCAACTAACTACTGCTCCATTTACAAAACTTTGCCCTTTCCTGGTTCTGGGGATCATTGGGGTCCATCCTGTGCATAGGGAACAAATGTTGTTAGGGTGATAGGCCATTTATATCTAGGGCTACACCGAGACCTATGCTGATAAGACATTATGCATTCAAAACATATGACTATTTTACACTTGCAATTTAGCTCTAAAAAACCAGCATGCTGCTGCTCAAGGCTTTGATATCTATGTGGCTAAAGGGGCATTCCCATCTCCAAGATCCTATCCAATATGTAGTAGGCGTCATAATATTAGGAAATACCCCCAATTAGAAATGTAGTATAGTTCTCCTGATTTTGTCATCTCTCTTAACTCATGTGCAGGGCATTGCAACTTAGGTATCCATGGTTATGTCAACTCATATAGTGTCAGTTAGTTAGATGCTTGGGGTCATAAACTGCAATGCCCTGCACATGAAGTAAGAGACATAGCTAATGAGGAGAACTATACTACATTTCTTATTGGAGGTATTTGCTAATATTATTACGCCTACTACATATTGGGATAGGATCTTGGAGATGGGAATACCCCTTTAAAGTTGTGTCCAAAAATCAAAACAATTGGGAGGGGAGAAGAGGGAGTTTCACAATAATTGTGTTGCAGGTCATAAGTCAATTCCATGAACAGTCATTTCACGTGATATCCCTTTATGGCATAGGGGTCTCCAGTCTGTGTGATACATGTAGCCTAAATCTGCAGTAATCCATCTATTTATCATGTTAGTGACTATGGGTCTTCGCTCTTTACCCTTGGTTAACTCCTCCAGTGTAACAATGGCCAATAACATCCACTAATTATAAACAGGTAATAGTCTGATCATATAAATGTGGAGTAAAATACAGTATCAGAACAATCCTAAGGTAAGGGAATAAGTAACAAGCCATCATAAATCCGCACACTTCTGGTTGTTTAGTTTACTTAAGCCTCCTTAATGCTACGTTCTAAATGAATTTCTCTATTCCCCCAATGGGACAACACTTCAGTAGAACTCTCCCATCTCTGCCAAGTACAGCTCTCTCCCCCACAGAACAAGATCAATAGAAAAATCTCTGCGGCTAATTAGCTTTCCTTCCAAATTGATCTGCTCCTGGTATTTGCCATTCTGTGAAATGTAAAGCTTACCCCTTCCGGAAGAAAAGAAGTGTAAATCAAATTAATGTTCTGCTCCTGCCGTACAAGCTAGATCCCCATTAGTGTTCTTCAAGATGCTCGAGGGCTGAGGGCCAAGTATGGGCAGTAGAGAGGAGAGGGACCGATGGGGCTTTATTGTAATACATTGGAAAAGGGGAAAATCACCTTACTATGACGAACTAATGCTTTATGTGTTTATTGAACATCGAGGGAAAGTAAATGCCTTACTATATGTTAAGGGGGTGCACAATGCTTTTCCACCCTTTGTAGTTGTAGGATGTGCTTGGTGGTTCTCCGCAATAAAGAGTGTACTGACAGATTTCAACAATGCACTTCGCAGAAGTAAAAGAACGCACTTCTTGCCAATTCAGTGATTCATTGTAGATACAGCAGTAGCAACATGAGGTAGATACAACATGGGAGCTCCGCAATGTCATGTGGTATAGGGTTTTCTTTCACTGTGCCCAACCTGATTCTATCCCGCCCACCAGAGGTTTTCTTGTGGGACTTGGACAACTGTTAATGTTTTTGTGTATTTTTTTTATAACCTTTTATGTCTTTATTGTACAGATACAGGTTTTGATGGCTTTCCTAGTATAGCTATAGTTGCCTGTGTGCCAAGGCTGACATGGCGATTGGCGATGGAGAAGTATGGCCAAGAATGCTTGGGCGTGACATGTGAGTGAGGCCCTACAAGCATGAGAACGCATAGGTGTTGTGACGCCTTGTTGCTCAAATGGGCAGAGCAGATTTTTAATTAAAGGGACAACTCTTATGGCCAAAAAGGGAATATGTCTTAGATAGTGGTAGGGTGAAATGCCACAGCAAGATAGAAGCCAAAGTAGGAAGACAGGTCCCTGGGAAGTCATTGCCATGTGTGGAGAAGAGTCTCCCTGCTGTCTAAGAAGCAGTTAGGCTATGTGCCCACGGGAGCTTGTTCCTGCGGATTTTGCCGCGGAAAACCTGCGGATTTATCTGAATTTTCCAGATAAATCCGCAGGTTTCAGCAAGTACAGAAACTCCCCATGTTATCCTATGGGACATGGGGAGTGTCTGTGTCCATGCTGCGGTATGTGTGGCTGTGGAATATGCTGTGGATGTCCCGCAGCCGCACATAACTGCATGTCAATTATTCCTGCGGAAATATCTGCGGAAATCCCAGCCCTCCGCTATGGAGATAGAGGCCGTGACTTCCGCAGGTAAGTCACACAAATGTCCGCAGGTTTACCGCAGCTATTTCGCTGTACTACCGCAGCTAAAAATAGCTGCAGGTTCCGGGGAGCTGCTGCAGGAAACCTGCGGACGTACCTGCGGATAGCAGGTGTGGCTTACTTATGTCTAATAGGGATAAAGCCCTATTAGACATAAGTAATCCACACCCGCCAATATCGGCCTACCAACTAATGTGTATGGGAGGAGCCTCCTGAGTTTGGGCGGTCTGAATTTTAATGTCTGGCCCTTTTGTTCTTCAGGAGATAAGCGCTGCCTGAGCCGTTTGGTAGCTTACTTTCTCCACTTTGAAAATACATGAAAGTTTGGAAGAGGGAATCAAGAGAAACAGTTGATGGGTGAACGAGCTCTTGGTCATTAGTTATCATTTGTGTACGGCCATCTTTAGTTGTGACCCCCAACTTGTGCATGTGGGTACAGTAACCCAGCTACCGGCTCATGGCTTTAAATATCCTCATATGCATCATATTACTACTGGTGTATCTACAATAAAAAATAGAAATGAGTAAGTACCACAAGTGTTTTCTTGTGCAAATTAGTTTGTTTCTCCAGAAATAGCGCCACTCTTGCGCATCCCCTGTGCCTGGTACTGCAGCTCCGGCTCATTCACTAGTCACAGTCCACATAAAAGTATGCCGCTGTATAATACTTTATTAAATATATTCTAGGTTAATTAGTGCATGTAAAGCAAATTGTCCTTTACTTCTGACACTCACGCTTATCTTAGTGGCGCCTTTCTCCGGAGTCCCCGGTAGAGATTTCAACTGCAAGATAAAATTAATAAATTAAGTCAGATAAAGCAATGTCAATAAGAAGTCATATCTCACCATACCGCTGGTACCCTAATTTCCTGCAATAGCTTATAGTATTGGAACAATCTGATAATATCACAGGGAAGATGCACACCGTTTCCTTTCGACTAGGAATAAAGAGAAAACGTCTAAAGACTGGTGTTGATAACGTCCTGTTCCAATCACATCACCAAGTCCACTAATTTGGTGACCAAAGGAACACGGTGTCATCAATTCCAGTCCTAAAGCAAGGCACCAGTGACCAGCGCTGAATCCACAAGGATTAGATCAGGTATGCAATATTTTATAGCGTTCAGGTCTTTGCCGTGTTTTTGAGCCTCCTGCATTTTCCTGTAAGGGTGGAAATCACAATTTAGTCATTAATTCTACGGCTAAAGGGGATAATTGTGTCATTACATATGTACATACATTTTAGCTTGATAAATAGACACATCTAAGCATTACATGTATTACATAGTCATGTAAGTGACAGTCATGAGCAGCCGCAGTCTCCAAGATAAGACCTAATGCACTTTCATCATTTCAGGGTCATCAGGGCCTACGGTAATCCTTTGGGTATGAATGGGTAATAATTGCATCCCCAAAGACCCCTTTGTCATAAGAATACACCAGTATCATAAATAGAGTTGAATTGGGGCCTGCCAGCTTCCAATTCTACCACAAAATATTATACCATTTCGTGAAATTCTACATAAAATTGTCAATTCCTACTATAACTGTAGTATTTAAAGCAGGGGTGGGGAACCTCCGGCCCGGGGGCCGTATGCGGCCCGCGATGACATTTAATGCGGCCCCCGGGCACATTCCAGGTTACCCCAGTGCTTGAGCAGCACTCGAGCTTTTGGCGGGCGCCGGCCCTTTAAAATCCCAGTGCGTTCTGGGTAGATGCTAGAATGTACAGGCTTTTTCCAGATCCTGATTTCAGCCCGTACTAGAATGTACGTGCTCTTTGCGGGACCTGACTACAGCCCGTACCCCTCATCCATTGACGTGCTGACGTACCCCTCATGACGTGCCCCTCATCCAGTGCTCTGTACCCCCCCTAGTATTGTGTGTTGCCCCAAGTGCTGTGTACCCCCTAGTACTGTGTGTAACTCCTCAATGCTATGTAATCTGTGCAGCCTCCTAGTGCTCTCAGTGCAGCCACATAGTGCCTCTCCCTGCTGCCTCCAAGTGCTGTCACCTAATGCTCTCCGTGCTGCCTTCTAATGCGGTCACTGTCAGTGCTCTTTGTGCTGCCACCTAGTGCTTTTTGTGCTGCCACCTAGTGCTCTCCGTGCTGCCACCTAGTGCTCTCCGTGCTGCCACCTAGTGCTGTCTGTGCTGACAACTAGCCCTCTGTGCTGACAACTAGCGCCCTCTGTGCTGCCAACTGGTGATCTCTGTGCTGCCACCTAGTGCTGTCCGTTGTGCCAGCTAGTGCTCTCCGTGCTGCCAGCTAGTGCTCTCCGTGCTGCCAGCTGGTGCTCTCCGTGCTGCCAGCTGGTGCTCTCCGTGCTGCCAGCTGGTGCTCTCCGTGCTGCCAGCTGGTGCTCTCCGTGCTGCCAGCTAGTGCTCTCCGTGCTGCCAGCTACGGCTCTCTGCTGCCAGCTACGGCTCTCTGTGCTGCCAGCTGGCGCTCTCCGTGCTGCCACCTAGCGCTGTCTGTGCTGCCACCTAGCGCTGTCTGTGCTGCCACCTAGCGCTGTCTGTGCTGCCACCTAGCGCTGTCTGTGCTGCCCCCTAGCGTCCTCTGTGCTGCCCCCTAGCGTCCTCTGTGCTGCCCCCTAGCGTCCTCTGTGCTGCCACCTAGCGTCCTCTGTGCTGCCACCTAGCGTCCTCTGTGCTGCCACCTAGCGTCCTCTGTGCTGCCAACTAGCGTCCTCTGTGCTGCCAACTAGCGTCCTCTGTGCTGCCAACTAGTGCTGTCCGTTGTGCCGCCTCGTGCTGTCCGTTGTGCCACCTGGTGCTTTTCGTGCTGCCGCCTAGTGCTGTTGATGCTGCCGCCTCGTGCTGTCCGTTGTGCCGCCTCGTGCTGTTCGTGCTGCCGCCTACTGCTGTCTGTGCCCGCCACTAGTGCTGTCTGTGCCCGCCACTAGTGCTGTCTGTGCCCTCCACTAGTGCTGTCTGTGCCCGCCACTAGTGCTGTCCATGCTCAGCATCTCCTGTGATGTATACACCCCTCCTGTGATGTATACGCCCCAACCTCTCCTGTGATGTATATGCCCCAGCCTTTTCTGGGAAGTATATGACGCAGCCACGCCTGTGATGTATATGCCTCAGTGTCTCCTGTGATGTATATGCCTCAGTGTCTCCTGTGATGTGTATGCCTCAGTGTCTCCTGTGATGTATATGCCCCCAGCCTCTCCAGACCAAGACAAACCTGGAAAAGCAGTTGTGAGAAACAAAATGATCAATATCACCAAACATCACAGCTGCTCCGGCCACCACATTAGGGGTGAGTTAATTAATTGTTTGACCAAATATAGCCTGGTCCTTTTCAAGTTGATAATTTTGTGCGGCCCCCGAAGGTTGGTAGAAAATTCCAAATGGCCCCCGGCAGTAAAAAGGTTCCCCACCCCTGATTTAAAGTATAATTTTTTATAAAAATACGTAAGCAAAATCACAGTGCAAAAGAAATGTTGTGCAGCAGATGCCCCATGCAGCACTGAATAAAACTCCTGTATATAGATTTTATATATAGCAACACTCGCAGCATCTCAGCAAAACAGAGCACATTGAAGGTCACCAGGTGGATGAAGGAACATCATGAAGCACTTAGCTGCCGAGCTTATCTGCATTCATCCCAATATCTAATTACTAGTGAGGAGGGAGAACTACCATGCTCGAGTGCTCTGTACTCATGACGAGTAGTGATGAGCGAGCACTACCATGCTCGGGTGCTTGGTACTCATAACAAGTAGTGGTGAGTGAGCACTACCATGCTTGCGTGCTCGGTAATCGTATCTAGTAGTGATGAGCGAGCACTACCATGCTCGGGTGCTTGGTACTCGTAATGAGTAGTGGTGAGCGAGCACTACCATGCTCGGGTGCTTGGTACTAGTAACTAGTAGTGATGAGCGAGCACTACCATGCTTGCGTTCCTGGTAATCGTATCTAGTAGTGATGAGGGAGCACTACCATGCTCGGGTACTTGGTACTCGTAACGAGTAGTGGTGAGTGAGCACTACTATGCTCGGGTGCTTGGTACTTGTAACTATTAGAGATGAACGAGCACTACCATGCTCAGGTGCTCGGTACTCGTACCGAGTAGTCATGAACAAGCATTACCATGCTCCGGTGCTCCGTACTCGAAATGTGCAGGTGGGAATCTCACATGGGCGTGACTCAAGTACCCGAGCATAATAGAAGTCAAGGGGAAACTCAAGCATTTTTCAAAAAGATCTCCGTCGTGGCCGTCAAAGCGTCCGACCCACTCGTTTTGAGTAATGAGAACTCAAGCATGGTAATGTTCGCTCATTGCTAATCAACGAGTACCGAGCATGGTAGTGCTCGCTCATCACTACTTCTGGTTGTTTAGTTTATTTAAGGGGTACTTTACACGTTGCGACATCGCTACCGATGTATAGTCAGGGTCACGTCGTTAGTGACCCATATCCGGCGCCGGTAGCGACATCGCAATGTGTAAAGCCTAGGTGCGATGATGAATGAGCGCTAAAGTGACAAAAATCGCTGATTTGTGTCATGTCGTTCATTTTCATAATGTCGCTCCTGCTGCAGATACGATGTTGTTTGTCATTCATGCGGCACACATCACTATAGGCCGCTTTACACGCTGCGACATCGCTAGCATCAGCTAGCAATGTTGTGATAGCACCCGCCCCCGTCGGTAGCACGATATGTGGTGATTGCAGCCGTAGCGAACATTATCACTACGGCAGCGACACACGCACATACCTGTGCAGCAATGTCGCTGTGACCGGCGAACCGCCTCCTTTCTAAGGGTGCGGTTCGTTCAGCGTCACAGCAGCGTCACTGAACCGCTGCCCAATAGAAAAGGAGGGGAGGAGATGAGCGGCCGGAACATGCCGCCCACCTCCTTCCTTCCTCCTTTTCCGGTGGACGCAGGTAAGGAGATGTTTGTCGTTCCAGCGGCGTCACAAATAGCGATGTGTGCTGCTGCAGGAACGACAAACAACATCATTACTGCAGCAGCAACGATAATTGGGAAGAGGAAGGCATGTCACCGATGAGCGATTTTGAACGTTTTTGCGACGATTAAAAATCGCTGATAGGTGTCACACACAATGACATCGCTAAAGCGGCCGCATGTGCGTCACAAATTCCGTGACCCCCAACGACATCGCTTTAGCGATCTCGTAGCGTGTAAAGCCACCTTAAGTGTGAAGCCGCAGGAACGACAAACATCTCCTTACCTGCGTCCACCAGCAATGCGGAAGGAAGGAGGTGGCCGGGATGTTACGTCCCGCTCATGTCCGCCCCTCCGCTGCTATTGGCCGGCCGTTTGACGTCGCTGTGACGCTCAACGCACCTCCGCCTTGAAGGAGGGATTGCTCGACAGTCACAGCGACGTCGCCGACCAGGTATGTGCGTGTGAAGCTGCCGTAACGATAATGTTCGCTACAGCAGCAAACACCATATATCAGATATACAATGGGGGCGTGTGCTATCGCGCTCGACATCGCTAGCCGATGCTAGCAATGTCACAGCGTGTAAAGCCCGCCTAAGCCTCCTTAATGCAACCTTCTAAATGAATTTATATATTTCAACAATGGGACAACATTTCAGTCGAACTCTCCCATCTCTGCCAAGTACAGCTCTCTCCCCTAAAGAACAAGATCAATAAAAAAATCTCTGCGGCTAATTAGCTTTCCTTCCAAATTGATCTGCTCCTGGTATTTGCCATTTTGTGAAATGTAAAGCTTACCTCTTCCAAAAGAAAAGCAGTATAAATCAAATTAATGCCTGTCCAACCCACTCGTTTTGAGTAACGAGCACCCGAGCATGGTAGTTCTTGCTCATCACTACTCGTATCGAGTACCGAGCACCTGAGCATGGTAGTGCTCGCTCATCACTACTCGTTGCGAGTACCGAGCACCTGAGCATGGTAGTGTTCGATTACTACTCGTTGCGAGTACCGAGCACCTTAGCATGGTAGTGCTCGCTCATCACTACTCGTTGAGTACCGAGCACCTAAGCATGGTAGTGCTCGCTCATCACTACTCGTTGCAAGTACGGATCATCTGAGCATGGTGGTGCTCGCTAATCACTTGTTACCTGTACCGAGCACCCGAGCATGGTAGTGCTCTCTCATCACTACTCGTTACTACTTATATAGAATCTCTAAACTTGTTGCCAAGAGATCATTTATATTGGTGGTTTATACCTTGGCTTTCTAACGATGGTGGTCATATACTGTAAGGCCACGTGCACACATTGACTATTTGGTGACTATTTTACCTCAGTATTTGTAAGCCAAAAACAGGAGTGGGTAAAAAATATAGAAGTGGTGCCCGTGTTTCTATTCTACTTTTCCTCTGATTGTTCCACTCCTGGTTTGGTCTTACAAATACTGAGGTAAAAAAACTCACCAAATACTCAACGAGTGCACGTGGCCTTACATCTTGAAGGGTTGTTAGACTGTTCAGGAAGGATTCAATTTCCAATACATTCCTGAATGGACTTGCATATGGAAAATGAGTCCAATCATAATGAAAACCCCTTAGCAAATAAGTATATTACGAGATGTTGGGTTGAGAGTAGTGATGAGCGGGCAGCCGCACAGCCATGCTTGGGTGCTCGTTACTTGTAATGAGCAGTTGAAGCTCAGATAGGCGCAACTCAAGTACCCAAGTAGTCCCAGAAAAATGCTCGAGTTCATTATTGACTTCTATTAAACTCTGTTATTTGAGTCGCTTCCATCTGAGCGTCCAACTGCTTGTTATGAGTACCGAGCATGGTAGCTATTTGTTAGAACGTCCCGTGATCATAAGCGGATTATATGGTTGTCCAGCAAAACCAGATGAAATTTGTGGAGGAATACAGCAGCAAGTGGTCAATTCTCCTACAGGACCCCCACAGGGGAAATAAAGCGTTACATAGTTCCGAATCGAAGCAATGTAATATTAAAGGGAATGTGTCCTCAGAAATTCCCTATGATTTTAAACTGGATTTTATGTTAAATGTATTTAATGTTTTTATTCTTCATCTATATTAAAAAACAATTTGAAATTTTCACATTGGTCACTAAACCTAATATTAGACTTTTACTGGTAGACTGACTCAGATCATATTTGTTTGCATAGAAGCGTTATTTGAGCATGCTCTAATCTGAGCAAAAGCCATTGTGAAGGTAAGGCTGGACTCACACGAGCGTATGGCATCCGATGTGAGAGCATCGGATGCGATATGCTAATGACCCCCAGCTCAGGCTCTGCTGCGAGCGTGAGCCGAGTGTCATGCGACTGTGACCCGATCTTGCAATCGGGTCACTGCTGTGGAGGAGAGGAAGGGGTTAATTCCCCCATCTCCTCCATTGTCAGCCTGTGCATATATCGCACTGCACTGGGATAACATCCAAGTGCAGTGCGAGGTTTCTCTCGCACCCATACACTTGAATGGGTGCGAGAGATATGGCTCTCGCAGAAAATTACAGCATGCTGCTACTTTTCTCGCATCCAGATTCTGGATGCGAGAAAAGCTGACCAACTGCTCTCCCTCATTGACTAGCATTGGTCAGAGAGCAATGCAAGATTTTCTCACATTGCACTCATCCGATTTCAACGCTTGTGTGAGCGTACCCTAAGGGTGAGAGGTCAGCTATTATAGGTGGTGTTATCTCCTATGTCTAAAAGAGTTATCTTTCATTCTAATCCTGTCTGTGATGATAATGAGACTGCTGAGAAATCTTCTAGCTAGAACCTGAAGTATAAGGCCAGGTGACTAGTGTGAAAATTGCAAAAATGTCAACATTTTTTTTTGTTCTGATAGGGTGTTTGGAAATCCTTTTTCCAAACTACAAAAGGTCCTCTTAAGTGGCTGTGCAAAATAATATTCTAAAATTGTTAAAATGGCAAATGCTTACAGCATCGAACATTTCTGGCCCACGACACAACCATGGCACTGGCCCGAATGTTCAATAATCAGGAGTGCTCAGTTCCCTGCTAATCAGGAATCCAGGAGGCAGAGTGCGTTTGTGTAAAAACATATAATTAATGAGGCAACTCCTTTAGTGAAGGATTTTACTGGATACACAATATTATATATTACATCAATTTGTCACCCATCCACAATAATGTGGCAAGAAGACACCATTTATAATTCCGCACCATTGTCTTTTCCAAGCATCCAGATAAAATATCATTTACAATAGGTCTTCTTTCTGCACATTTTTCTCCTTGTCTTCTGTATTTTTATTCTAAAGCTGAGTAATCTCTTTGAGAAATAGGATCTTATACCACAGACTGGCTTTGAGCCAATTTCAGTGTTCGGCACTGTGCACACTAGAAAAAGGATTTTTCTTAAGAAATTTCTTAAGAAATTTCTTGAGAGTAAAGGATTAGTGCACCTGCATTAAAAAACGCACCAATAACGCACCAAAAAACGCATGCGTTTTTACTGCATTTTTGGTGCGTTTTTTTGCGGGTTGGTCCCTGCGGTTTTTAATACTTTGACAGCAATAAATAATATAGATAATAGATAATTGATAGATAAATAGATAGATGGATAGACAGATAGATAATGGATAGATAGAAAGATGAATAGATGAATTAAATTTATTTTTTTAAAAAAAAAAACGACGTGAGGTCCCCCTTATCTTTTGTAGCTAGCTTAGGGTAAGGCTACTTTCACACATCCGGATTTTTGCTCTACGGCACAATACGGCGTTCTGCAGAAAAACCGCAACCGGCTTTTGTAACGCCGGTTGCGTTTTTTTTTGCATAGACTTACATTAGTGCCGTATTGTGCCGCAGGGGCTTGCGTTCGGTCCGGTTTTTGCCGCATGCGGCAGATTTAGCCGATGCCGCGGCCGGATCGAACGTTCCCTGCAACGTTTTTTGCTCCGGCAAAAAACACCGCATCGCGCCGCATCCGGCCGCTGCGGCGCATTTTTCAATGCATACCTTTGGAGGCCGGATGCGGCGCGATGCGGAAAAAAAACGCATCCGCTCGCCGCATGCGGTTTTTTCCACTGCGCATGCTCAGTAGCATGCCGCAACCGGAAAAAAACGGACGGGCCGCATGTAAAAACTTATGCAAAGGATGCGGTGTTTTCGCCGCATCCGTTGCATAGTTTTCACAGCCGGATTGAGCCGCACTGCTCAAACCGGATGTGTGAGAGTAGCCTTAAGCAGACTGCTGCAGCCTTCAGACCACAGCTGGCAGCTTTACCTTGGCTGTAAACAGAGGGCACCCCACGATGTTATTTTACATTAAATAAATAATTTAAAACAAAAAAGGTGTGGTCCCCCCCAAATTGGATCACCAGCCAAGGTAAAGCGGACAGCTGTGGTCTGGTATTCTCATACTAGAGAGGACCACCGTTATTGGACACTCCCCAGCCTAAAAATAGCAGGCCACAGCCGCCCCAGAAGTGGTGCATCCATTAGACGTGCCAATCCTGGCGCTTTGCCCCAACTCATCCCGTTGCCCTGGTGCGGTGGCAAACGGGGTAATATATGGGGTTGATGCCAGATGTGTAATGTCACTTGGCATCAAGCCCTGGGGTTAGTGATGTCACGTGTCTATCAGATAAATGACATCAGCAACCCAGTCAGTAAGAAATAAAAAATAGACAACAAAAAAAAATTTTATCTGAAAAAACACTCCCCAAAACATTCCCTCTTTCACCATTTTATTGAAAAGAACAATCAAATCCGGATCCGGCGTAATCCAATAAGGGGGTCCCACGACGATCCATACCATAGTCACTGTCCCAGTCAATGAAGAACAAAATGTTCCCCATTGGCTGGGAGAGTAGTGCAGTGACCTGAGCTAATATCAATAGGTCAGCCCAGGTCACTGCAGGGGATGACGAGCGCTGCTGTCAGGAGGTTAGATGAGATCATTACCTGCTGTGACGATCTCCTGCACTCCTGATGTCAGCGCTGTCAGAACGCGGCGGGCAATGGAAGGCATTGACAGTGCTGATGTCAGGAGTACAGGAGATCATCACAGCAGGTAATGATCTCATCTAACCTCCTGACAGCACCACTCGTCATCCCCGCGGCTGCCCGCACTGCAGTGTGAGAGGCTGCTGATACTGCAATGCGAGCAGCCGCTGGGCTGGCAGGGAGCGGGACACAGACTGGACGGGCACCCGACGGAGGTCACACGGAAGTGCTTCCATGCGGCGTCCAGGGATTGAGTGTGATATGTGTGTTTACTCTTTGCTTCTTCTTCCTATCATAATGACATCACTTCCCTGCAAAACGCAGGGCAGTGATGAACATTATGTCTGGAAAAACGTGAAATAACTCGGGAATAATGCAGGAAAAGGCCATGAAACGCACATCACTTGCTACCTGCATTATTCCCTGCGGGATTTCATGATTACATTACAGTCAATGGAGTGAATAACGCAGTTAGCTGCAGAAAAGAAGTGACATGCTCATTCATTTTCTTAAGAAAATCTACTGAAAGAATTTTCTTAAGAAAAAAACGCAGTGTGCGCACAGCTAATTTTTTTGTCATAGGTTTTGCTGGGCAATGTCTGCAGAAAGGTTACAAGAATTTCTCAAGAAATTTCTGCAGCAAAAACGCACCAAAAACGCGGGTAAAAAATGCTGTGTGTGAACATAGCCTTAGGGCGGCGTTACTCGGGACGATATATCGTGCGATATGTCATCGGGGTCACGGAATTTGTGACACACATCCGGCATCGTCAGAGATGTCGTACCATGTGACACCTCCGAACGACTGTGAACGAGCAAAAATACTCACCTTATCGTTGCTCGATGACACGTCGTTCATTTTCATAATCTCATTCCTCCTTCTGCGCACCGGTTGTTCGTCGTTCCCGTGGCAGCACACATCAGCTTACCTGCGTCCCGCCGGCAATGAGGAGGGAAGGAGATGGGCGGGATGTTACGTCCCACTCATCTCCGCCCCTCCGCTTCTATTGGGCGGCCGCTGTGTGACATCGCTGTGACGCCAAACGTCCCTCCCCCTTCAGGAAGAGGATGTTCACCGCCCACAGCGACGTCGTTAGAGAGGTAAGTACGTGTGACGGGGGTTTAACGACTTTGTGCGACACGGGCAATGAATTGCCCGTGACGCACAAATGACGGGGGCGGGTGCGATCGCACGATATATCGTCTCGTGTAACGCCGCCCTTAGTGTGTGCTTATGTGAAGAATATGTCATATATTAGCAGTCACAGTACATACACACTGCACTCTCCAGTACATCCCTCATTTATTTTAAAGAGGACCGTCCCAACAGTTAAACAATGTGACTATCATCCACTTCATTCAGTCACATATAGATATTTTGGCTGAGCAACGTCAAACAGTGATCCTGTTTGGGGGACTACTGAGGAGCCATCATACTGTGTGGGCACTACTGAGGAGCCATCATACTGTGTGGGGACTACTGAGGAGCCATCATACTGTGTGGGGACTACTGAGGAGCCATCATACTGTGTGGGGACTACTGAGGGGCCATCATACTATGTGGGGACTGCTGAGGGGCCATAATACTGTGTTGGAACTACTGAGGGGCCAGCATACTGTGTAGAGCCTACTGAGGAGTCATCATACTGTGTGGGGCCTACTGAGGAGCCATCATACTGTGTGGGGACTACTGAGGGGACATCATACTGTGTGGAGACCACTCAGGAGCCATCATCCTATATGGAGACTACTGATGGGCCATCATTCTGTATTGGGACTACTGAGGGGCCATCATACTGTGTAGGGACTACTGAGGGGCCATCATACTGTGTGGGGACTACTGCAGGGCCATCATACTGTGTAAAGACTACTGAAGGACTATCTTACTGTATTGGGATCATACAATGTGTGGGGATATCATAGCATTTAGGAATTATAGAAGGGCTATCATAATTTGGGGGTCATCAAGTTGTGTGGAGACAACTGACATGCTATCATACTGTGGAGGCCATTATACTGTGTGCGTAGAACAATGGGGACATCATACTGTGTAGGGGTAGCAGGGGCCATCATACTGTGTGCGGGAAACAATGGGGACATCATACGGTGTAGGGGTAGCTGGGGCCATCATACTGTGTGCAGACTACTTTGGGGGCCATTATACTGTGTGGGGACTGCAGTGTGGGCCAACATACTTGTGTGGGGACTACTGTGGGTAAAGGAACAGGGTTGCAAACTTGACCTATTTTATTTCTGCACAGCTTATCAAAAAATCACGGACAGACAATATTTTTTACAGACATTGTAAACCCAAAATAAATCATTATGATTATACATGGTCCATGTCTACAACCCATAATTCTGATATGAACACATCAGCTGCATTCACTGTAAACTGTAAAGTGATGATAAATACAGTCAAAATAATCTGTAGAAGTTTCTTCAGCTACAAAAAAATTAAATCATGGACGTGTTAAAAACATTTTACGGACAGGTAAAAAGCGCCCTATTTTTACTGACTGTCCTGGAAGTTCTGGATGGTTGGCAACCTAGTGGGGGATCATACAAACATCCTGCATCATATTGTGTGAGGGTCTGTGAGTATATACATTTTATTTATTTTTATTTTTTTCTGGTGCACTATTACTTTTTTGTGTAGGAGAGTTATTAGTATGTATGGAGCGACGTGGTGGGCCATTACTACTATATGTGGGAGGGACTCAGAGGACATTATTAAATGTTAAGTGGACACTTAAGAGGCATTATATTATTGAGACTTGCAGTGAATTGTAATCATCAAAAGGACACACAGGAGGAATTATTACTTTCTAAGGCACTCACAGAAGGCTTTAATATTTTCTACTTGACAATTTTACCATTTAGAGGGCCCACAGAGGGCATTATTCATTTCTAGAAGCAAAATGTGGGCACCATTACTTTTTAGGGTACTCACAAAATGTATTTTGGGGCAATTTTACCATCTAGAGCAGGGGTCTCAAACTCGGCTGGGTGTATGGGCCGCACAGAGGAAAAAAAATAATTTGGGGGGTCGCATTCTTTGCAGGACAAAGTGACATTTTTATTGTTACCATATATAATATATATATATATTTATTTTTTTTTACACACCTTGGGATCACTGATTTTGAACATTTTCACTTGTTCATTATAGCAAACATGCACATTCTTTGTTTAAATATAAACATTTTTTTTATTTTTTTTTACATTTTATCCCTTTCTTGTAACTAATAGTCTTACAATTAGCGCTATATAGAAATTTTGACCAACATCTTTTAGTAATCTTCCCCATATTGTTGTAACATGCCCATCCTTGTCCCCTTGTAGTATTGTGCCCCATCCCACAGTAATGTGCTCATCCTTGTCCCCATCCTAAAGTAATGTTCCCCATCCTTGTCCCCATTTTGTAGTAATGTGTTCATCCTTGTCCCCATCTTATAGTAATGTGTTCATCCTTGTCCCCATCCTATAGTAATGTCCCCAATCTATAGTAATGTGTCCATCCTTGTCCCCCATCTTATAGTAATGTCCCCAATCTATGGTTATGTGTCTATCTTTGTCTCCCATCTTATAGTAATGTTCCCCATCCTTGTCCCCTTGTAGCAATGTCCCCATCCTATAGTACTGTCCCCATTCTATAGTAATGTGACCATCCTTTAGTAATGTGCCAACCTTGTCCCCACCCTATAGTAATGTCCCCAGCATTATGCCTATTCTATAGTAATGTTTCCCATCCTTGTCCCCTTGTAGTAATGTCCCTATCCTACAGTAATGTGCCCACCTTGTCCCCATCCTGTAGTAATGTCCCCAGCCTACAGTACTGTGCCCACCTTGTCCCCATCCTGTAGTAATGTCCCCATCTTATAGTACTGTGCCCACCTTGTCCCCATCCTATAGTACTGTGCCCACCTTGTCCCCATCCTATAGTACTGTGCCCACCTTGTCCCCATCCTATAGTAATGTCCCCAACCTTGTCCCCATTCTATAGTCATGTGCCCATCCTAGTCCCTATCCTATAGTAATGTGCCCATACTATAGTAATAATGTCCCCATCCAATAGTATTGTGCCCATCCTTGTAATGTCCCCATCCTATAGTAATGTCCCCAGCCTTATCCCCATCTCATAGTAATGTGCGCACTTTGTCCCCATCCTGTAGTAATGGGTCAGCAGCTCCCCTCACCTTCCACAGATGCCGGAGTGAAGCTGAGGGGAGTGGTCTGCGGCCCCAGATCCACAGTGATTGGAGAGATCGGTCACAAGGCCGGTCTCTCCAATCAGAGCTGGGGGCGGGTGAAACACAGGTCACCCAGCTCCAGACAATGATCAGGGCTACAGCTGCCCTGATCTTGGCTGGATTTCAATGTTTCAGCGATTTTGGCTGAAACATTAGTGGCTGTGATTGGCTGAGCGGCGTTCGTCAGCCAATCACAGCCTCCGTTGGTCCGGGGAGGAGACACCATCCCTCCTGAGGTCCCCTCCTCCCCGAATCTAAGGTATTTGCAGCGATCGCAGCCACCGGGGCTGTGATTTCGCCATGACGTACTGGGTACGTCATGGGTCCTTAAGTACCAGGGAGCCATAACGTACCCAGTACGTCATAGGTCGCTAAGGGGTTAACTTCCAACACACACACACACACCATTCTTCTCACCTGTCCCGCACTCCCTCCGCTGCCTCACCTCTGCTTCGTGTGGCCCCCAGACCCGTGCCCCTGTTCACTATCGTGGCAGCTGCAGTGTCACTGTCAGTGATATATGTGAGATGACTGTATTGCGAGAGCGGAGCGCCAGCAACACATTCATCTGACATAAAGTGCAGACAGTGGCTGCGGCCCCTGCACCTGCCGCGATAGTGAACAGGGGCACGGGCCTGGGGGCCGCACGAACTACCCTGAGGGGCCGCATGCGGCCCGCGGGCCGCGTGTTTGAGACCCCTGATCTAGAGGGTACAAAAGGGGGCATTTTACCATGTAAGGGGCAGAGTGATGGGCATTATTACTATGCAGAGCACTAAGACTACTGTTATTGTTTCTGTGGCACACCGCAGGTGCAGTAATGCGGACAAATACAGCAGCGGATCAGCATTGGGGTGGCAATAGGATGAGGAGTTTGTGCAGGTTGGGAATAGATGGGGATAGGGCTGAAAATATAATAAACAAGTGTCAACTAAGTAAGGGTGGCTTTACACGCTGCGACATCGCTAACCGATGCGAGCGTGATAGCACCCGCCCCTATCGTTATGCCGGTATGTGAAGATCGCTGCCGTAGCGAACATTATCGCTACGGCAGCGTGACACGTACTTACGTGCTCGGCGACGTCGCTGTGACCGGTGATCCGCCTCCTAAGGGGGCGGTTCCCTCGGCGTCATAGCGACGTCACTAAGCGGCCGCCCAATCAAAGCGGAGGGGCGGAGATGAGTGGGATGAACATCCAGCCCACCTTCTTCCTTCCTCATTGCTGGCGTGTGGCAGGTAAGGAGAGGTTCCTCGTTCCTGCGGCGTCACACGTAGCGATGTGTGCTGCCGCAAGGACGAGGAACAACTTCGCCCAAGCGACAGCAGCGATAATTGAGAGAGGACCCCCATGTCAACAAGGAGCGATTTTGGACGTTTTTGCAACAATCCAAAATCGCTCCTAGGAGTCACACACAACGAGATCGCTACAGCGGCCAGATGTGCGTCACAAAATCTGTGACCCCAACGAAATCGCTGTAGCAATCTCTTAGCGTGTAAAGCCCGCTTAACCCTATGTTATTTACATCTACTATTACTGTTTATTTACTTACAGCAGGGTATTTGCTCGTTGTTTTTATACTAAGGAGCACTTTGCACACTACGACATCGCAAGCCGATGCTTGCGATGCCGAGCGCGATAGTCCCCGCCCCCGTCGCAGCTGCGATATCATGGTGATAGCTGCCGTAGTGAACATTATCGCTACGCCAGCTTCACATACACTTACCTGCCCTGCGACATCGCTCTGGCCGGCGAACCGCCTCCTTATTAAGGGCGCTGGTCGTGCGGCGTCATAGCGACGTCACACGGCAGGCGGCCAATAGAAGCAGAGGGGCGGAGATGAGCAGGACGTAAACATCCCACCCACCTCCTTCCTTCCGCATAGCTGGCGTGAGCCGCAGGACGCAGGTTGGAGATGTTCCTCGCTCCTGCGGCTTCACACATAGTGATGTGTGATGCCGCTGGAACGAGGAACATCGTAACATCGGTCATTTCCAAATTATGGAAATGGCCGACGCTACCCCGATCATACGATTATGACGATTTTGCGCTCGTTAATCGTATCAAAAAGGCTTTACACACTACGATAACGCCTGCGACGCCGAATGTGCGTCACTTTCAATTTGACCCCACCGACATCGCACCTGCGATGTTGTAGAGTGCAAAGTGCCCCTAAGTTTTGAAAATGTGAAAAGTTGAACGTGTTGTAAACTCCGCAGATGTGTAGTGGCTCTAAGAAACCGTTATGTCGGTCTGGGCCAGACGGAAAAAATGGGAAAAGTGAACAGCTCCATCAGATAGATCGTCAGTTGTAAGTCATTATCTATGAAGGTCCTAATATATTTTACATGTTCTGCAGGATTGGTATCTACCACTTATGGTCACCATATGGCAGTAGTATTGGTCTTTATTTTTGTATAGTGATCTTTTTCAGTAATAGAATGGTCACTTGCTGAAGTTCCCACCATACCCACAATAATTAAGGTGTGTAACCATAATTGTAAACATGATTACCTTCTTAGGGGTTCAGTTAGATGAGTCGCAGTGATGAGGGGTGACGTCACTCAGGTTAGATGTGGTCACAGCTGGAGGTTCCCATGGTACTCAACTTGTGTCCGCAGGTAACTTGACCTCAAGTGACCTGAGGTGAGGTCACTGAGTTTAATGAAGTCCCCTCCCCCAAGGAAACACCCCCTGAGGAAAAGAACGCTTGAAACACGCGTCGGGGCATAGCGGTACGTTGGATCTTTGTGACCATTTGGAAGGTATACATACTCTTTATTGATTAGCACATTACTAGCACTTTATAACTTGCAAAGGGTATATATATTATATGTTATTTACATACTACTAATCCATTATTGATATACTACTAATCCATCACTTTGATATTAATTTTTGCACAGTGCACTTTGTTATATATGAATAATTGATAATTGCATTAAGCTATTTATTATCTAGGAAACCGCTGCTATAATTTATGGGAATCTCTCCTGCCTTATATTTATTATGAACATGTAATATATGTCTATTTTAAAAATGTAATAAAATACTAATTTTAACATCAATTGATCACCAATTCCTTTATTTTTTGCATCCTTATGGATTCTTATTTAAAGATATTTTTGATACATATGACCACATATGTGGCTCATTCTTTGCCTGAAGCTCTCAGTGGGCGGTCATGTTCTATGACCGCTTGCTGTCACTTCAGATGTAGCAGAGCCAGGATCATCATGGAGTGACCTTACGTCAATTTTTTAAATTAATTTATTTATTTTTACAGTACGATATAGAAGCACATAACATCAGTGAATATGCATGAGGCTAATAAGCGGCCCTGGAAGGTCATGGAAGGTGAGAGGTCATGGGAGCAGTTACCGCCACGCCGGAGACTCGGTAAGTATAACGCGCTTGCTCCAATCCTTTCTACCTTCTGCCCTTATATGAGGACCGGTATCCAGCCAAATACCCGGGATTAATTCTGGTCCAGAACTGGGGTTTGTTTTTTTAAATCCGGTTAGACCCACCTACCCCAGGTATCTATGAGTCCAACCAACACAATTTACTATATAAAAATAAATGAATGCGTGACAACTCAAAACTACAGCGTGCGCACATACCGTAAAAGACAACCTCTGTAATAAGGAAGAAATGGTTAATCTTATCCTCAAGGGATGCCAGGGATGTTACATTTTGGTTAGGTATCATCGGACACATTAAAGCACTGGAGCAGCCCAACTCCATTTGTTTCCATCTTTTACAGGTATTTAAAAAAAATAAAACAAGAGCTGGCTCGCTTCTATAGAAAATGTAAAAACACTGCAAACCTTTAGCCGGCTTTTACCACTATTCTTTCTAGTTGTGACTCATTTACTACAACAAACCTTGGCAGCTTGCCCTTATCACTCAGCGTTCTAAGCCATGCTCAGTAGGCATTAACATTGAGTTGGTATTTCTAACATTGCACTGCTCGATTCATTTTAGTTAAAATACTTGACATTACCAGTTCCAGTATTTTCGAATAATCCCCACAGGGCAAGGGAAATCATGACGGATGCCAAAAAATGGACCAGCATGCAGCTCTGTCACACCAAAGAGGTGAATGCTACAACGTGAGCAAGGTTTAATATCCAAAATTTGCATAGAAACAGTAAATCCATTCTGATCGAAGTGGATGTCTAGACTAACAACTTTTTTAAGAGGAAGCTGAAATACAGGAAGATATACGGCTGGGCCTTTACACGGATAGTGAAGAGACTAGTTTCCCTTTCCTTAAAGGGAATGGGTCAGCAGTTTTTACTACCTTATCTGAGAGCAGCATAATGTTGGCAAAGAGATCCTGAATCCAATGATGTATCACTTTGATTACTGAGTGCAGCTGTTCTGACACAATCTGAATTTTTAGCTTTAGTCATGTAGCAGAGTCCAGAGACCTGCCCCCACTCACACCAGGCTCTCTATAGAGATTATACATTGACTGTGAGGTCTCAATCAGAGGAGGGGGCGTGCCGGACTGCCGTGCAAGTGACTTTGTAGTCCAAGCAATGATAAGGCTCTTGCTGGTTATACATACTTGGAAATTAAACAACAAATCAGACTGTAACAAGACAGGCAGCTCTGAATTTTCTGTTAACCCTTACAGCATGTTGGCTTCACCTTACATAGCGAAAACCTGCTGACAGATTCCCTTTAAAGGGAACTTGTCCCATATGCGTTCTAACCTACAAGCAGGGTGATGTGTGGCCTAGTAACCCCTTCCTACCCATCCCTGTGTTGTAATATTGTGTAAAATAATTTTATAAAAATGGGACCTGAAAGGTTCCCTTTAACTAATAAAAGATGGGATAATTGTGTAATCATCTGCCATGGAATATTCCCAGGACTCAGTCGACTACAAGTTTCAGTATCTGACACGATGGTCTCCCATTATTAGGAGACTTGAGATGGGTTTTTTTCTTTCCTTTGGTGCAGTGAGGGTTAATGGTATTTTCTCTGCTAGCAGCTCCTGATTTACTCTCTTCATATGCAGCTGGTTTGTGACCACACCCATTCCCTTTAAATAGTCACATAATCCATCACATGATACCAGTAATAGAACATTCATTCTGACACTAGCCAGAGAGGAGAGAGGTTACACTGGTAGCCATGGAAGCCTTGCTGGTGGTGTTAGTCCTTTTGGTGGAAGCAGTGCTGGCTGCAGTCATTGTTTCGAACCGCAAAGTTGGCGTATATCCTTTTTGTTTATTTTCCGGTCTAACTTTCATTATGTTATATCCATGCAGTGGTGGGACTAGCACTCTCACTGGCTATCTCACAAGTCAGGGTGAGTAAAGGGCAAGCGAGGGTCTAGGCACGTGATTGGCGATGGGGTGAAATAACCTGTATAGGGATGTTAGGGAGCTTAAGGTATAGCCTCAGGTGAGTGCAGGAGGTGTCTCCACTCCTCTTCCCTAGCGTTCAGAGCCCACTGCTGTTATTGTGTCCTCTTGTGTTCTTTATTGTGCGCCGGACCTACGTTGGTTCACGTGCAGCTGTTATGCCGTGTGTTCGGACATCCCTTAGTTCGAGCGTGACAGTATCTTAGTTTCTCAGACCCTCATGAGCATGATTTCCACAATTTTCAGGTTTCAGCAATGATACGCTAGGTTAAAAGATTGATTACCCAACATCCTACTGTAACTTTACGTGACAATCAATGAACTCAAAGCAAAACAAGCAACTTAAAGAGTATCTGTCGTATCTGTCACCCCATATTCAATGGCATTTTTACTTCAGAACACAGCGCCTTGTACCCTTTATTTGGGCAGCGTGCCCAGGATCGAGAACTACTATAATGAGTTAGCAGCTCCCAGGTGACCCCTGTCAGAAGTCTCGCACTTTATACTAATGATGTTTGATCCCCAGCAGTTTCCATGCACATTTCAGGTAAATTAATGAAAAGCCAACCCAGGAGAATATGTCCTCTCCTATGCAAATAAGAATGGGAGTTTTCAATGCACTATGCAGAAAATTAAATGATTGCTCAAGCTCCCAAGGATCAATCCGCAAAGCATATGATGAACTGTGACCTAATACAATGTAGCTTAGCCATCATTAAAAAGAACATAAAAAGTGCTAAGGTTGGACGATCTGTCCACAGCGAGCATCGGAAAGCACTCCGTGACCGGCTCATATTGGCTTGTCATCATCTTTTGATGCTCGCTCCATCCTTCTCAGATTAATTGCAGTTTGTGTTAATGAATTGTGTCTGGACTCTGCTCAGACAGCAGCCCTCATTAAAAATCCCCAGAACATTTTTTGCATTACTGCCTCTTATCCAAGCACATGGCTACAAGGAAAGATTGTTAGAGTCAGGGGAGGGAGGGGGAAGCTGAGCCGTAAGAAGATTAGAAAATTAATATTTATAGCCTAGTCATTAAAGGGACATCAACAGCGAAGCTGAGGCTTTGTGTGCATACCCCATAATCAATTGGCACTGACAATCTTTTTTTATAGTTCAAGATACATGTTGTAACCATGGCAGTATTATTGTTTGAAAAATTTGGAACATTTTTTCTTTGAACTCTGCTTTGTGCCTCTCCTAGTTTGTTACACCTGGATTAAGTGTTCCAATTCTCCTTGTCATAAGGATGTGTCCCCACAGAGTATGGTATTGTCAGCATTCATTGGACAGGGGCACACCCTACTGAGAAGTGGAAAAGTAAAGCCCAATGTAGCGCTGGTGTACCTGCACCCCTTGCTCCCCTCCCCGCTGGGACGTGTATTTACTCACGTGCATTTCAGCCTATCGCTGAGAGGCACTGGATACTTAAGGCACTCTCCCACTAGGGGAGGTGCCTGATCAACGTGTTCAGTTAGTTACTGGTTTTGTTCCCAAGCCAGCTAGTTATCGGGTCCCCTTGTCATGTTGGTACCTGGTTCCTGTCCGTCCTGTCCTGTTGGTACCATGTCCCTGTACATCATGCCCTGTCAGTACCTTGTACTTGTCTGTCCTGACCTGTTGGTACTTGGTACCTGGTGCCAGTCAACCCGGGCCGTGCCATTTGTCTCAGCTACACCAGTGGGTCCTGTCCTTGATACTGACTCTGCGTGTCCGTCCTGTCTGCCTCAGCTATTTTAGAGATCCCTGTCTACACTAGAGACTCAGCCTTTCAGCACCTCTGTCCATCTCTGTCCTTGGTGTCAGCTGCCACAGTCCTGGTCACTGTCCTGGGAGTGGCACCTGTCATCTGCCTCGTGGTGGGCGCTTAGTCAAGCGATTCCTACTAAAAGGTAAATGGGTCCACTTCAGCTCGCCACTTTACCATCTCTGGTGGTGAGTATTTAACCCAGTTGTCAATTTGTTCATATATCACCAGGAAGACTATCAACAAACTAGTACAATTCAGCTCCAGATAGGTAGGGTTTGTCCAATTTTCAGGTAGTTTTTCTGTGGAGGAACCACTAGGACTAAGCAAATTAGAATTGCTTGAAGGATGAAGTTAATCTTTTGATGGTAGATGCAGAGTGTATCACTGGCTGGTACTTGATGCCCAGTGTTAGACCTCATCAGTTTCATGTACATGTTGTATCCCAATAATCATGAAAAAAAGAAAAACATAAGTCCACTTCTCGTATTCAATTTGTGGATCAAACTCAAATGAACGGGTTTACGAAAAAAAAAACAAAAAACAATAGCACTTGGTTGGCATGCTGGTGTCGCCCCAGTACTGTCAGTACTGTCCACTTTAAATGTTTAAATGGGTGGAAGCTTTGAACATTTGTTTTTTTCGTTCAAGAAGAACAAGCGCTACTGATGCCGAAAGATGATGTGGCGCCCCTGAGGCTTCAGTCTCCACAGGGTACTACACCTCACCAGAGTTGCAGTATTCATCTCGTATATGGAGGAGGTCATCGCCAGTAAAACCACCACAATCCACCAAAATACACAGTCAGATGCCCTCTCACTGGGACTGGGCTAGGGTAGGGACATTGGAGGGTGGCCATCACTAATGTAGTGGACCCTCTGCTCACTAGTTCAGGAACCCAGGGGGGACGAGCTAGACACCGGACACCGGGGAGCTAGGCGACACACACACACTTACAAGGAGTCTAGTCCAGGACAGACGCAGGAGAACACGGTCGCTGAGGGGAGAGCTGAGCACCCTCAGGACCGGCCCCAACCTCAGGGTGCGGAGCCCTAGGCTGGTGGGCAGTGCAAGTCCCGCCAGCAGAATTCACCGGGCAGAGGATTCTAAGTCTTCTGACTCACACAAAGTGCCCAGGGCACAGCAGCATATAGAGCCAGGAGTCGTGACCATAGGGCGGCTCCAACTACGGACTTGCGCTGTCTGCTATACCCGGGACTTGGGTCCCAGCATAGCTTCAAGCCGCAGGGACTCTCAACACAGCGCAGGGAAGAAGGGCTCACTGAAAGAAACACCGGTTCTAACCTCCGAACTATCCGGGATCGGCTGGAGCCCATGAAAGTGGAGTCCGGCAGTCCAAAGGCGGTGACATCTCAGTGAGTAAAGAACTTAAACTGCAGCTGCTGTGTCGTCTGATCCTTCCCGCACCCTGCGCTCCTTCATTAGAGTGTACTACTACTACTCCCGACATCCTCCCTGGGGCCTAAGCTCTGCCTGTGGAGAGCTGTACCATCTGAGCTGCGTTATCATCCACCCTGGAGAAGGCCTCCCGCGGTGGCGGCTAATACCTGGCCGTGTACCACAGGTGGCCTCACGAATAACCACCACTCCCATCATCTTCCCCATCATCCCCTTCATCTTTGGTTGATACCGTGGGATCACTGAGCCGGGTCTGGCCACTGTGACATCCCCAAACTGGCCCGGTGACAGGTAACCCTCCCCCCAAAGACCCCATGGGCGCATCACTTACATAGGCCAAAAATGGATTCAAATTGGATACAGCGTGTGAAGATGTAATTTACCCTCTCACTGTATATGCTGTACAGATTCCTATTTCAAGCTGGGTTCTTTGTCTTATTTGAACTACGTCTGTGTACATTTCTATTGTTGTAGGTAATCACCCCCTAAAATGCAAGGTTATATCCTCTTGAGGCACTTCCATCCCTGGGAGTAGGGGGAGGTGGGCCTAGAGTCCAACTAGTGTAAACTCTGCTTACCTGGGAGATTCAGGCAGAGTGAGCTGAAACTTGAAGGGAGCAGGAGCTCCAGCCTGTGTGGCTGTGGACACGGACGGAGCTAGGCCTGTGTGGCGGCCCGTGGGATTGTGTGGAACTGTTTGGACTACTGTAAGGACGATTGCTTTGTAATCCGGTCCGAGGATTGTCGGGAAGGGCCCCCGAATCTGTTTTACGTGGACTTATCGTGTGCTGTTCCAGTGTTCTTGTGAATAAACCTGTTGGATCGTTCCTCGGCCTGTTGTCTCTCCTTGCTCTGCTGTACACCCCGTCACAAACTGGGGTGGCAGCGGTGGGATCAGAGCAGAAGGAATGGAGGACAATGGCTCAACATCAGGAACCAGCACTGCAGAGTACAAGACCTGGACTTTGGGGAGCCTGCAATCAAAGGCCCGTGAAGTAGGAGTTCGTTTCAAAGGACTCTCCAAGGAGCAGCTGATTGAGGCGCTAGAAGGAGTCTGCTCGCAAAATGACGTGGAGGAAGGATCCTCACAGCAAAGGGAGGAAAGACGGGAGCTGGAGGTGAATACCCAAAAAAGTCAATGGGTTGTGTGGTACAAGGAAAAGATGGCACTGCTTGGAGATGAGGCCACCATAGAAGATAAGAGGGAGGCCATGCGTGGAGCTGAAGAGAAGGAGCGCAGGATGGAGGAGATGGCATTGCTGGATAAGCAGCTCGCTGTGGAAGCCGCGAGAGGTTCCAGACAGACTGTAACCCCAGCACCCATCATGAGGGAACTTCCCAGGGTGTCCCGCAAAGACTTTAAGCCATTTAATGAGGCTGCAGGCGACATTAAGGGCTTCTTCCAGGACTTTGAGCATCAGTGTCGATTAATGGAAGTCCCGGACAGGGAGCGTGTCCGGCATCTGGTTGGGCTCCTAGAGGGGGGAGCTGCTGAAGCCTATAGAGCTATGGACCCTCGGTGGAACTGTGAGTATGCGGATATTAAACAGACTATTGTAGAACATTATGCTGTGACCCCAGACACTTACAGGACTCAGTTCCGTGCTTTAGCCTGTGATGGGGAAGTGTCTTTTAAGATATATGCTCATAGACTCAAACAAATATGTAATCGCTGGCTGGAGGCAGAGGAGGCCTTATCTTGGGAGACCTTCCTGCAGGTCATCCTAAAAGAACAATTCTTTGCCCAGTGCCCCGCTGAGATCCGGGAATGGGTGCGTGAGAGAAAACCAGCGACAGTGGAGGAAGCTGCTGCTCTCGCTGATGAGGCTCTCACCATCAAGCCTCAGTGGAGGGTTCTGTTGGAGGATGGAGAGACGCCTAACAGCTCCACAACACCGGATGCCCCCAGTTATTCTGTCCCCATTGTTCCCCGTTCCTCTAAGCCACCACATGTTGATACCCGTGTTAATGTGCCTCCAGTTGCTTCTACTGCACTTTCTGGAATACGCCGGGGAGAGGAAGTAACAGAGCGCAGGTGTTATGTTTGTAGGCATCCCGGGCATTTGCAGGCCTCATGCCCAGCCAGGCCATGGAGGAATCATCCTCAAACCCCTACAGCACCTTCAGGTGGGAGCCGGCCTCCAAGTTCCCCTACCCCTTACCCAAGAGGACGCCTTGGATGGAGGGAGACCCAGCTCAGATGCTATCAATGTGGACAGCCAGGGCATCGGCAAGTCTCCTGCCCAGTTGTTCAAATGTGGACTGATCCTGCGCCCAATAGGATTGTTAATTATTTACAGCCCAGCGCCATGGAGGAAGATGTGGCACCGCTATGTGAGGACTGGCCTAGTGACTCAGCCCCCCATGTTGCACCACCAGGAGTTTACGGGGTGCGACCTGCAGTTATGACGACTTCTGCTCATCGAGGTAAGCACTTGCAGGAGGTTGTGCTGGATGGACAGAGACTTGTTGGATTTTGTGACTCGGGTGCTTTCCTCACACTGGCTGATCCCCGAGTGGTTCGGCCTGAGGCAATCCATAGAGGACCTGGGATTGTCATTGAACTGGCTGGTGGACAATGGAGGACTATTCCCACAGCCACTGTGGATCTGAACTTTGGTTTTGGGGTCCGGCGATGTGTGGTTGGGGTGATGGGTGGTCTGCCTGCAGCTGTTCTCCTGGGCAATGATGTGGGAGAGCTACGATGCCAATTCGTGGCTGCATGAAGCCACATGTAAGTAACGCTCTGCCTGTGTGTACTTAACCAGTGACCTGTAGAGGTCCCTAGTACGTACACAAGTTGGGAGGGGGAGGGATTGTGAAGATGTAATTTACCCTCTCACTGTATATGCTGTACAGATTCCTATTTCAAGCTGGGTTCTTTGTCTTATTTGAACTACGTCTGTGTACATTTCTATTGTTGTAGGTAATCACCCCCTAAAATGCAAGGTTATATCCTCTTGAGGCACTTCCATCCCTGGGAGTAGGGGGAGGTGGGCCTAGAGTCCAACTAGTGTAAACTCTGCTTACCTGGGAGATTCAGGCAGAGTGAGCTGAAACTTGAAGGGAGCAGGAGCTCCAGCCTGTGTGGCTGTGGACACGGACGGAGCTAGGCCTGTGTGGCGGCCCGTGGGATTGTGTGGAACTGTTTGGACTACTGTAAGGACGATTGCTTTGTAATCCGGTCCGAGGATTGTCGGGAAGGGCCCCCGAATCTGTTTTACGTGGACTTATCGTGTGCTGTTCCAGTGTTCTTGTGAATAAACCTGTTGGATCGTTCCTCGGCCTGTTGTCTCTCCTTGCTCTGCTGTACACCCCGTCACACAGCGCACTCATGAAAAATTGTCCATTTTTCTCGTACTTCTCCCCCCACAAAAAAAAATAAAAAATCTGAAGAATGACTTACATGTTGCCTCTATTTTTCTGTTATCCTGCCTAAAATTGCCTGAAACACAGTTACTATTTTCCTTGACTGACACTGTTAAAGAGGTGTTCCCATCAGAAAAAGTGATGGCACATTGTTAGAACGAGCCATCATGCAGGGCTGCTAGGGGACTGTGTTCCCTTTGTCATTTTTCTCCTTTACAGACTTTTCCTAAAAAAGAACGTACAAGTATACTCCCCACTTTGAGCACTGCAGTTATATTCATTATAGCTGCAATAATTAACCAGTTTAAGTTTTAGATTCAAGATACTATAGGATCCAGAATATGGACAAGTTCTTTGTGCTGATATCCTTATGAAGGCCAGCTCAATGCCAACCGAGGCAGAAATGTTTTAGTTTAGCAAAGAGAATTTTCTAAATTATTAATTTTTATAAAGCGCTCTTCTAAAACTGGTTTGTTCAGTTCAGAGACTGAATAAAACATGGCATTTTAACTGGATTTTAGTCACTATGTCAATAGTGGGCCTTAGCTATATCCAACCTGTGTGATCACACAGTACACCAGCCACCAGACTGTAGTAAGGGGGCAACAGCAAGTCAGGTGCAAGTTGCTCCCTCTTCGGCTGTACACTGCTCGCGGCTGACCCACTGCTGCTGCTCATCTTTGCCACTTATAGTCGCATCAGCTCTCGTTTAGTGTCCTCATATTGATGCAGACTGATTGCTACTGTCAGGACACAGGCAGGGGATTAGGCACTGTAACGGAAGCTTGTTACCATCTTCTTCCGCTGCCACTATCCCACAGCAGTTGGGAAGGGAGACAGCGTAGTGGCCTTTTTTTCATGTAAAAAGCCCAGTAGGTAGCAAGACAATGGAAAATGGGCATAGTGCCCATTTGCCATCTATTGCTCATTTAGTGCCCTTCGGTTTAGTGCTTCCTTTATGTCCAATATTCATGGTGTCCTTCTATTTAGCGCCCCGTATTGCCCAATTTTCATTCATTGCCACATTATTAGTCTTCTGTGACAAAAGAGTTGGATGGTGTTCACTGGTAAAATACAAGAGGGAAGATATGCATCAATGAGATTGTTAGCCTCAGTGATATGAATCCGGATGTATCCACCAGTATGCTAGGTACCGAAAGGGTTGAATGGCTTTTAACATGGTCGGGTTTTGGGAACAGCTAAAGAGATGGGTGGGACACTTGGGGTTCTGTGTATGGAGGCAGCAGATCTCGAGAGCTGTACTCTTGGTGTAAAGAGTGGAACCCTGAAGCTTAGCTATAACTTGCAGTTATATGGAACGTGTTTCTGCTCTTTTACATTCTTTGTGCCAAAAAGGCTTTTGTTGCTTGTTTTACTTTGTTATGTTGGTTTCTGAAGTTCAATAAACCAGTTGAAAAGTTAAACGAGAAGCGTTCCTGTGACTACCTTGAATGGCCGCTGAATTAGTTGATCTACCACTAGTACTAACCAGGCAGTGAATCGCAAATGGGCTCTAAGGGGGCACAGATGCTAATGGGCCTAAGTGAAACTAAGGATATATGGAAAAATGCTATTTTTGCAGTTTGACTGCAATAGGTTCAGTATCTATATGCTATCAATTTGCCATATTATGTTAATTCCCATTGACATGAATTTGAGAGGTATGCCCATTCACGACTATCTCACTATTAATTCTCTGCCCAGATGCAGGGTAGACACCTTATTCTATAGCACAGGGTCTGGGGAATACCTGTGCCCAACACAGATGTGGTGTCACGGGATGTGGGGGGGGTAACAGGGGACCAGGACATCACAAAAAGGAAGAACCTGGGGCACTGCTCTTAAATACTGCTGCACTGATCCCATACAAACGGTGTCTAGTTTGCTCTAGTAACCAGGTAAATTTCCATGCCGCTCCGAGGTGCTCATTTAAAGAAGAGATATATCCAAGTAAATGTATGTAAGAAGAGATGAAGGCACTCACCGGTTCTTGCTGTGCAGGAATTTCTTTATTTACAAGTGGAGGTTACATACTTGGGCTAGCGGGGAGGGGGAGAACCACCCAACACGTCAACAGGGGACCGGGGCTTCTAGACTGGCCCTCAGACTAGGAGGCCCTAGCTATCCCTACTCACAGAGATATGTCTAATGGTGATGATGTCTGGGCCGCCTTCCTTTTCATGGTCCTGGCCAGCTCTGAACTGATACCCCCTCCTCACCACCCTAGGAGAGGGCCAGGACAGGAGTACTTGAACCCTTAGATATGGACCAAAGCTCTATTACGCAGCATGCTCACACAGAGTTATCAGACAACAAGTGATGAGTAAAAAAAATAAAGAGCAGGGAGGAAATAAGCAGACGACAGGAGAAATTCCACAAGACACCAAGCAACACGCAGTAAATCACCAGTTCCTGGAGAACAACAGTACACGGATTGGTTTAGCAAAAGCTATGGTCTGCATGAGAAGACAGATTCCTCCATCTTAAAAAGGCGGGGAGTAACTGTGATAGGTCTCCTGCAACATGTGATCCAAAAGGTAACCAGCAGGCTAGCAGCAGTTAATGACTGCTAGCCCAGACATTAATAAGCACACAGCTGGTCAATGCCCGAGCCTGCCTGTTCAACTCAGAAGCACCAGAGAAAGCGTAGTGTGGGGTGTTGTAGTCTGAACAGCGTCTAATGCCACTATGACATTTGTCGAGTTTAGAGCCAAACACTGAGTGACGTGGGTCCCAGAGGAAAACTACCAACATTTTCCAACAAAAAGGAGACCGGATTTCACACTATAATCATGCTTACTTTTTTAATTTGTTTTTCCAAAAAGCCAATTTTCGATAGATTATATTAAAAGCAAAAATAAAAAACTGCAGAAAAAGTAAGTCAAATGTTGCATGAATGCTTGTAAAAAAAACCCAAAACACATTAATTTAATGGTGTTTTTACAACCACCAAAAAATAAATAGGAAAAAAAGTGGGTGAAGGAAACCAGAATTAATTTTCCTAGCTGCCTGCTCAACATGTGCTTTGGTGAAACTGAACAAAAACACATTGGGGTGGGGGCAGCAAATGGTAATTATGCCGAGGGCACCAAGCAGCCTAATGCCAGGACAGAATATGGCCTTACACCATGTATAAGAACGCCACGTTACCTGGCTGTCAGCCCATGTTTCCTTGTTTGCCCAATCCTTGTGGGTCCGGATATACCACCACTGGATTTCCAGTGAGTACGGGATGTCACCACTGCCACGGAAAGAACATGCCATCTCCACATCTTCTCCAGGGTGTGCACTAACATCTTGAGGGATTTCCGTGAATAAAGCTGAAATATGAAAAAAAGCCAGCTATAAAGATAATATGGATCACAGTATAACTGCATAATGTTAATAAAAGACTAAAGACAGAAGCTAAAATGCCAATAGAGGAGGACAACAAGCTTTACCTAATAAGCACATATTTGTATATACTGTATACAAGTAGAGTATCTCTTCTACGTACGACAGTTCAAGAGACATCCAGTTTACGAAGATTATTATCCAAAGAGGTACAGTCAATTCCCTAATTACAGCCTATTCTTAGCCAAGGCTGATGATTGTGTGTAATAAGGGAACTGATATGGATTGTACGGGTAGTGGCTGATTTAGGACCTAATGCTAGAAATCTTCCTTTTGGAATAGAGATTGCTGTGTACAACCTTATATGAGAAATTGGTGAAGTGATAATTCACCTCCATTAGAATCTGTGCTAAGAGGGGCCAGACTGGCTTGCAAAGTCTCCTTAAGGAGAATAGTGTTCCCCCATGGTCCCCCCACATAGCTTCTCATGAGCCAGACCAGACACCCCATACTTTGCACTGACGAGGGGTATGCACCCCAAAACACCGTGTCTGCAAATTGGGATTCTGATCTGGCATAAAATCCTAAGTCATATGCAAATGATTGTTAAAAATCCACTTCTGACTTTTAGGATCGCTACTTCCAATGGGTGGCGCTGCGCTAGAGTTTATCTCCTTTCCTGGAGAGACAATTTGCTAAGGCTAGTTTCACACTTGCGTTAGGTTGAATCCGCTGGGTCCGTTGCTGCATCGTTTTGACGCATCCGTTATTTTTGTGGTGTCAACGGATGCAACGGGTCCGTTATTTCACAGGAATCCGTTAGCTGATTCCTGTGAAATAACGGACCGTTGCATCCGTTTGGCGTCCGTCTAACGGAATCAGTCGGCTCTGTTTTATTTCTTTTTTCATTTTTTTTCATTCTGGGTATGCTCAGTATAAATTAGCGGAATCCAGCAGCGGATTCCGTTGTTAAGCACTTAGCAACGGAATCCGCTACCATAGGGAACCATTCTAAATTTTAACGGAACCAACGGAATCCGTTGGTTGGCGTCATTTTGACACAAGCATTTAACGTTACATTCTGCGTTGCTTCCAGCAGAAGCAACGGAGCATCGGCCAACGGAAGAAACGCAGGTACTTTTGTCACAATCCGTCATCAATGCAAGTCTATGGGAAACAACGGAATCCCTTAACGGATTCCGCTGTTTCCCAAAACAGCGGATTGCGCCAAAAAAAAACAATGCAAGTCTGAAAGTACCCTAAGAGGGGTTAACCTTGTTCAGGATCACATCTCATAATGGGGTCACTCAAAGGCCATAACATCCACAAGAGCAAACCTGTACGGTATATACTCTGTCCAATAACTCACATCTTATCTCTGCTGGTGACAAAAGTTCATAATTAGGCAAAAACTGTCTGGATGGAGTTGGGAGAGCACCGTTTCCTTTGCCCATTACAGGAAACAAGCCTATTAAAAGTTTTCCATGCAAGGCATTCTTCTCAGCTGCATATTGTAGTAGCTTCCCTGCTACAATATATTATATACAGTGTATCCACCCATATCCTGTCCACCGCCATTAACTTGAGAACGGCGGCAGCCATAGGCATAGAAGTGGTGTCTAGGTATAGTATGCAATGAAACCACCTATAGCTCCACCTGGTGGAAAACAACGGAGTTAGCATTTTTATCTCGAAAACGGAACGAGATAGAGAAAAAAAGTGAATTAAAAAATTGTAGGGCATCATCAATTCAATACAAATCGACACCTTGCATACAGAAATGCTATGATATGAAATCTATGACCCCCCCCAAAAAAACATTGAATGCTGGTCACGCATATGGCGCTCATTTAACTTTGATGCTGAAAGTGGCCACTGTCAGCTGCAATGCACATCTGGACTCTGGACAGCATACTGTATCTTGCTGCACGTTGTGCAATATGGTAGGTGACACGTTTGCATAAGCATCTGTGATACGTCGTCGTAGGTCCTGTAATGTTGGTGGAGGGATCGCATACACCTGCTGTTTGATGTGACCTCACAGAAAGAAGTCCAATGGGGTCAGGTCAGGTGAGCGTGGAGGCCACTCCACGCAGCCATCATACCCAATGACTTGTAGGAAGGTCTCCATGAGGTATCGCTTCACGTCCGCAGCCTAGTGAGTTTTACACGTTCTAATCATAGCATTCCTGTATGCAAGGTGTCGATTCGTATTGAATTGATGATGCCCTACAACTTTGTTATTCACTTTTTTCTCTATCTCATTCCGTTTTCGAGATAAAAATGCTAACTCCGTTGTTTTCCACCAGGTGGCGTTTTAGGTAGTTTCATTGCATAGCGCATGGCTACTTTACTATACCTAGACACCACTTCTATGCTATAGTTGCCGCCGTTCTCAAGTTAATGGCGGTGGACAGGATATGGGTGGGCACACTGTATACTCATGGATATAAAGACCGAGACCATGCAGGTCTAGCATGCATGCCTCCGCCCGCCAATGAGAATGTCGTCTTAAGCTGAATGTGTGTTCTCGGATGCATATGCAATTGAGGTGTATTGCGGTGCAGGAGTCCACCAGTTTCCTGCGCCGCAATAGCTACAGTGACTGCCAGGGTATCAGAGGCCGGCAGCTGATGTCAGTATGTCGTGGGTGTCATAAGACTAATACACTGGCGGTTCCCTTGCACAAGCTCTGGCTTAAGAAGAGGGCGCTGCACGATAAGAAGAATCGTTTATTTTTTGTTTTTAAAAGTGTTTCAAGAGGGCACAAGGACTTGAGCCATTATTATAACGAGGGCTCAGAATAAGCAACATTATGTAAGGGTAGGGCCAGGTTGGGGGCATTATTACATAAAGGGTCATTATTACAGGTACGGACTGAGAATTTGGGATACTATTACATAAAGGGCCAAGGATGGGGGGAAAGTACTACAGGATGGGGTGACAATATTACAGGATGGAGCCAATATGGAGGACATTATTACATGAAGGGCCCAGAATGGAGGGCATTATTAAAGATTGGGGCTATGACTAGGAACAATATTACAGTTGTGGGCCAGGATGGGAGACATTACTAAAGAAAGGGACCAGGATAGGGGACATTATTAAAGAGGCCAGGGTAGGAGACATTGTTACAGGTTGGCAACAATTATTGCAGGATGGCGGACATTACTACATGGGCTGATAGATCTGACCAACATGTTCGTGGCACCGGGGCACTCTAGTTACGCCACGTTTTATACTTTACTGTATGTTATACATAAGATGACTTAACATAGGTGATATAATGTTGCATGTGGCCAAAATATTACAATAAGATATTGACAGTGTAGAAATTAGATGTCTATTCAGTCCCATGAAAATTGGGGCGTGCCTCGAAAGATTGATCACAACTGGATACAACACAACAGTTAGAATTTCCAGCCTTATCATATTGTTTGCTCCAGGGATGAAAGGTTCAGAGGTGGCTGACAGCTTCTTAGATCTCCCTGCAACGTCCATGTTTATTATTGGAGCTGCGGCTGAACATACAGAAGTCTAATTTGGAGAGCCATGAAAGAGAATTCACTCTCGGACCCATTAAACCCACCGGTTGTATATGAAATTGTAGGCATCTGCTAATTTAAATTGATCATAGACTGACCAACAACACACTGGATCATTTCTATTAATGTAACATAAAATGTTATGACTGCCGCCGGCTATAGGAAGGGTACACAACAAGCTTCACTATAAACTTTAATGGCCACTTTTTATCTTTAGTAAGTCGCTTCTGGCTGGTATAGCATTTGTGTCCATATTGTATAAGTATTTCTGCTGCAATAAGCCTATCATTACTGTTGTACTAATTTTACATTTGCTGCGGCACCTCGCCCTGCTCTACCGCATCATGGTAAGCACAGTTTCCCCATGCATGAATAGATGGCGTGCTAATAGGAATTCGTTTCACTATAACCATGCATTAATGTCAGCTTTGCCCAGAAAATATTGATTTCAGCATTATATAGATGATGCTGTTTCTTCACAAAGGTCATCCATAAAGCATATGAGTGTTAATCCCCCAATTTCCCCTACACACCTGTTCCCACCTTTCTGCCACAGCATCCTTCTTTCACCTTCCTCCCATTTTCTCTCTCCCCTCTGTTATTCCCCCCTGTCTCTGGCTCCTTAGCTGTAGTATTTAGTTTCCCTTCAAGGGCCGCAGCGCACCATCTGTCAACAGAACCGTAAAAAGCTGATACATGCAGAGGGGGAACAGCCTGCAGCATGGGGAGAAGGGGGAGAGCGATAGATGGAGAGAGCGATACGCAGAGAGAAGGAGTGATGGAGACGAAAGTATAAACTGTCTGCAGAGCAGTAAAGCAACAGATCAAACATCACACCCTGCAATATCCCAAGTACAGGGGATGTGACAACGGCAGATTAATGGCTTGCAGCACATAGGGAAAAGGTTAAGGTAAAGAATAGGGGGGACAGAAAGTGGTTGTAATGGAAAGAAGACAAAACACTCTAGTCTTGCAATTCTGAGGTCCAAGGTTCAAGTCCAATCCAGGCAATTTGTTAGGATGCAGCTACGCTCGTTTCCCAATATTCGGCCTAACTGAACAGGCTGCCATTCTCCAGACAAGTGTGCAAAATGTTCCTTCATCAGCTGTAATTAATTTTAAGCTTTCTTCTGAATTATTGTTCTCGGCAGTACATCGTCCTGAGTTTGCAAAACTACGTGTTGCTGAAAACAATGACGTTCTTGCACAGAGTAATCGTACGTTGCCCATGGAAGAGCAGACAGACTGTCTATCGCAGGGGTCGGGAACCTATGGCTCGCGAGCCAGGTGTGGCTCTTTTGATGGCCGCATCTGGCTTGCAGACAAATCTTCCAGTTTGTAAAATGCACTTTTTTTCCCCCAAAACTGGGAGGAAAATGGGGGTGCTTCTGCATATGTCTTACCTAGGCAGTAGTGGTGGCGTAGGGTCGGCGACACTGTGTGCTCGAAGGGGTGTCGCGGCAGCGGGCAACATTTATCCGTGGGCTGCTTTGAATTTCCCACAGTTAATGAGATTGACTTCAAGAAAAAGGCAGTGAAGGCGGCGCGTGCGCAGATATGGCTCTGCAGCCATTTCCTGGAAGTCCATTGTGTCGATCTGCATATGCACTGCAGCCATTTTCTTTAAGTTGATCTCATCAACTGCAGGAGATTCAAAGCAGCATGCCGGCAGACCAAAAGCCGCAGCGACACCCGACGAGCCCGCAGCAATATCGCCGACCCTCCGCACACTGACCATCCTGAGTCGCAACACACCCTTCCCCGTGCCCGCAGCATCACCTACCCTGCCTCCTGGGACCTTCTGAGCCGATCCACTACCGCCGCTCCCCCAGGAGAGTATGGCTCTCACAGAATTACATTTTAAAATGTGTGGCGTTCATGGCTCTTTCAACCAAAAAGGTTAGTAACAATCGGCAAACATGTAGATGATTAACGGCCATTTAACAGCCACAGGTCAGTCAGTATATTCAACCCCAAGTTATCTTTCGGATTTCCCCTTAAGATCACGTGCACACGTTGAGTATGTGGAGTTTTTTATACCTCAGTATTTGTAAGCCAAAACCAGGAGTGGGTGATAAATACAGAAGTGGTGCCCGTGTTGTACTTTTGTTCTGATTGTTCCACTCCATTTTTTCTTTTACAAATACTGAATTTGTGAATGTGGCCTCAGGCCATGTGCACACTTTGAGTATTTGGTGAGTTTTTTACCTCAGTATTTGTAAGACAAATCCAGGAGTGAGTGAAAATTACAGAAGTGGTGACTGTGTTTCTATTCTACTTTTCCTCTGATTGTTCCACTCCTGGTTTTCTCTTTCAAATAGTGAGGTAAATAACTCCCCAAATACTCAACACATGGCTTATAGCTCCAAAGACATTCTGAAAACTACATTTGCTTCCATTTTAATCAACCCTTTTGTGTGATAACAAACATGTGAGGATGGAGAAATGGACGAACGATGGACACAATGTGAACTTCAAAATAACTATACAAAGTGTAACGTGTACTCTAATGGCACATTTAGACTGGGTGCTCTCTGTCCATTTATGAGTACTAATTGACTATCATCAAGTCGTACGGTGCTCATTTATTTCAAGTCACTTGTTGGCTATTTACTGGCCTGTTTACACTAATTGAGAAGAAATGATGGCCACAGAACAAAAGTTAATACAATCATCCTTTCCCCATGTATCAGCCACATTCACCTGTTTACAATGGGCGAACTGCTGCCGATAACAATGATTGTCAAGGCAGTGTAAGATGGCTGCCAGACACGTCGTGGATGAGAGATATGTATCACAGAGGTGGTTGTCCTCTGTGATGTAAGCCTGGAGGCTAACTCCAGCACATATTATTATTATTTTATTATTATTATTATTATTTATTTATAGAGCACCATTGATTCCATGGTGCTGTACATGAGTAGGGGGTTACATACTGAACACATATACAAGTTCCAATAGACAGACTAGTACAGAGGGAAGAGGGCAGCTCCGCACGGTGGTCCGGCGGCAGCTCCGCACGGTGGTCGGGCGGCAGCTCCGCACGGTGGTGAAGCAGTGAGGTCATTCAAGGTTATAGGCATTTCTGAACAGATGAGTCTTTAGGTTCCGTTTGAAGTTTGCAAGTGTAGTAGATAATCTGACGTGTTGAGGCAGCGAGTTCCAGAAGACTGGGGATGTTCGGGAGAAGTCTTGGAGGCGGTTGCATGAGGAGCGAATGAGAGAGGAGGAGAGAAGGAGATCTTGGGAGGACCGGAGATTACGTTTTGGAGTGTAGCGAGAGATTAGTTCAGAGATATATGGAGGAGACAATTTGTGGATGGCTTTGTAAGTCAGTATTAGTAGTTTGAATTGGATACGATGGAAGATAGATTGGGAGCCAGTGAAGGGACCTGCAGAGAGGAGAAGCAGGGTGGTTGTGTGGCGAGAGGTGGATCATTCAGGCAGCAGAATTAAGGATGGACTGGAGAGGGGTGAGCGTGTTAGCAGGGAGACCACAGAGGAGGATGTTGCAGTAGTCGAGGCGGGAGATTATGAGAGCATGCACTAGCATTTTTGTAGATTGAGAATTGAGGAAGGGACGGATTCTGGAAATATTTTTGAGTTGAAGACGACAGGAGGTGGTGAGGGATTGAATGTGTGGTATGAAGGACAAGGCAGAGTCCAAGGTCACTCCAAGGCACCAAACTTTGAGTGCTGGGGAGAGCGTGATGTTATTTATTGTAATAGATAGATCAGGTAGAGGGTGTAGGTGAGATGGAGGAAAGATGATCAGTTCAGTTTTGGCCACATTGAGCTTTAGGAAGCGAGAGGAGAAGAAGGAAGATATAGCAGATAGGCACTCTGGGATTCTGGACAGCAGAGATGTGACATCTGGACCAGTGAGGTAGATCTGAGTTTCATGGGCATATAGGTGGTACTGAAAGCCGTGGGACTTTATGAGTTGTCCCAGGCCAAGTGTATAGATAGGAAAAAATAATGGTCCCAGGACAGAGCCTTGAGGGACACCAACAGAAAGAGGACGGGATGAAGAGGTTGTGTGGGAGTGGGAGACACTAAAAGTGCGGTTGGAGAGGTATGAAGAGATCCAAGAGAGGGCGAGGTCTCTGACACCAAGGGAAGAGAGGATCTGTAGTAGGAGGGAGTGGTCAACAGTGTCAAAGGCTGAGGACAGGTCTAGAAGTAGGAGTATAGAGAAGTGGTTGATAGCTTTGGCAGTAAGTAAGTCATTTGTGATTTTAGTCAGGGCAGTTTCAGTGGAATGATGTGGACGGAAGCCGGACTGTAGGTTGTCAAAGTGAGATACATATAGTATTAGAGTGTTAATAGGGCAGGGTTTTACGAGCAGTGAGAGAGATGGGTGGGACTGGCTGCTCACATACCCCGGGGCGTGGTATGGTGAACATTAGAAGGTCCAGGTAAATTCATTAGTGGTCTGTGTCTGGAGGTAAGAAGTCCCCCTGTGTGAAGTCGTCATCCTTGGATTTGTATGCTGGTTTAATACTGAAGTGCCATTGTTAGGACTGTGAATCCTGTTTCTCTGCCAAGAAAGGCCATTTATTTTCCTTGTTTCTGGCTCACCTTATGCAGTTTTAATAAAGCAGCCTGGAAGTTTTGTTTAAAGTCACCTGCCGTGCCTACCTCAAGTGCCGCTGAGTGAGCCGTATCCCTACAACAGCTTAAAAATCATACCCAATGAATAATTGTTTTGCCTGTTCGACGGTGACACAAGCTTGTTTATTCAGGCCAATAATTGTGAACGAGCATTCCTATGCATGCTCATTCCCCAATGATCATCCTGGCTAAATGTTCCTATAGGCAGCATTCAGTGCGAGCTTACCTTTGCAAGCTTGTACCTAAACCGATACATATTTAGGGCCCAACAGTTGGAATAGTAGTGAGGTACTTTATCCTTCCCTGCCCTAAAGGGGTCAGCTTTGGACAATCCTTATTTGTTAGATGGCTCCTTTGATGATAAACATGTCGCGGGCGGGGAGGAGGGTGTCAGCACACCGCGCTCACCCCTTCTGCTCGGGTCCGGCAGCTGCTCCTGGTGGCTCGAGCTGTGGGCCGGATCCCGGGGTTTCTCGAGCGACACTCCTCGCCCGTGAGTGAAAGGGGGTGTTTGTTGGGTGAAGGGATTGTTATAGTTCGTGACGCCACCCACGGTTGTGGTGATTGCACCACCGCTGCTCAGTATGGGGGTCCCGGGGATGGTGATGCGGAGCAGCCAGGTGTTGTGTTGCCCCTCCGTGGGTAGGGGTTGGTGATCCCGGGGCCCGGTGATGAGATGTGAAGTGTAGGGCCTGGAGGGCGCAGGGACGCGGGGGCAGCGCTGTGCCTTGCGGCACTATGGTACTCACTCAGCCTGACACACGGACACAGTTTGTACGGTAAACCAACGGCTGGTAGGACGGTCCCACAGATGGCTACACCTGCACTCCCGGTAGGTGACGGTGATGTCTCTCTTCCTTGCACCTGTGTTGACTGATGGTAGCGGTGGATTCCCTCCGGTTACCCGCTCCCCGACTGCAATCTGGGCCGGAGGAGCTCTACACTTTGCCCGCAGGCGCTGGCCCTGAGAAACTGGTGCCGTGGCGGTGGCGGTGTCTCTCCAATACGGGTTGGGCTGTTGCCTTCAATCGGGACTTGGTTGTTGGGGGATCTGCGTCCCCGTCACTGACGGATTTGGCAAATCTGGCGACTCCTAGCCTTGCCGGGGTCCGAGAGGCCCCTGCCCTGGTGCTGACTGTCCTTCGGAACACTGCTCCAGACCACCGGGCACACAGCCAACGGGGTCCTTCCAGGAACTTCCAAACGGTCCCCCTCCAGACAGTCACCGCCGTTGCTGACCTTGCTGTTCTGGCCCTCACAAAGCTGGACCCTTCAGGCTGTCTTTCTCCTCTGTCACTTTACTTGCTTTTTCTCCTTTTCTACTTTCACTTTCTTAACTCCTCCACTTTAGCTCCTCACTCCTACTCCTCCCTGAGCTGACTCCTCACTCAAGCTCTCCCTGAGCTCTTCTCACTTGCCCTGCCTGGGCTATCTGCCTGGTTACTTCCTGCCTCCAGAGCTGTGAGCTCCTTGGTGGGCGGAGCCAACCGCCTGGCTCACCCCCTGGTGTGCATCATCAGACTCCTGGAGAAAGGCAACAAGGATTTGTGGTTAGCTGTGATGTGCCTACCTGGAGTGTGGGGTGTGGTGGTGTTGTGACCTGTGTCCCCTGGCTTGCCCAGGGCGACACATTCCCCCTTAGCAAAATGCAGACCGTCCGCGGGCTGCCGTCCTACACCGGTTTTATTTTTCTGTAAAAAGGGGATAACAGGGTTAAGCAAAACATAAATAACATTTTTAATAACTCTTCCCAAGACGGGAGGCACATTTACTTAAACGTTGCAACGGTATACGGTCACGGTTTCCGCTCTCTCCCACCCAAGCAACCTGGCCCTGATGCTGCCCCTAAAACCCAGGCAGCACCCCTTGACCCACAGTCCAGCACAAGTCACCCGAGCGGTATCTGTCCTTCCCCTCCAGAGGGTGGCCACCGGTTCCTTTGGTGGCTGGGCCCTAGCCTGCTCTGCTCAGGGCCCTCCCTCCAACCTGCCTCTCCGGAGGCGGCATTGCGGAAACAGTAACGGTACCCAACATATTTACAAGCCACTTAACGTTTGTGGTGCCCTGCAAGTTCACGGGCTTGTCCATGGATAGTTCCCATGCAAAACTTTAAACGGTCCCCACGGGGACAACGGTGCCGGCTCCTGCCGGTTGCAAATCAACACACAAATCAGGTGAAGTACTCGGTATCATTTCACTTATCATTCTTTCAACAAACTTTTCAAAACTTTTTCAAACAAACTGCAACACTCTTACATTTGCGGACCCCTTTCATTCATAGAACGGTCTCCCTGTACCTAAGTGGGGGTCTACCTAGGTTGGAACGGGTGGACCTTCGGGGCCCGATGTCAGTGGTGCTAGACAGTGGGGTAGAGGGAACAATCGGTTCCTCCTCCCTGCTATAGTGTGGAGCAGGCGGAGGTGCAGGGGGGCTGGGTACAGGTTCATCCCTGGGCACCGGCACTGGTTCTGGCTCACGGTCGACCGCTTCCACTACTTCTTCATCCACGGGTTGTGGGAACAGTATCACTGGAAGAATCACCGCGCCGTCCTGTGTAGGCCAGTCTGCTGGGAAGTCACCCATTACAGTGTGGATTACCTCTGCTGCCTTCTCCACTGGTGGAGGAACCGGTACTTCAGCCTCTGCCTTCAGCGCTGGGGGGCATTTTTTTAGATGGTCCCGGGAAACTGTGGCTAGGGTGTCCCCTTGGTCACGACTGATCTGGTAAGTCTTCCCGTCTCCCCATTCTGTGGGTTGTATGACATAAGGGACTTGCTCCCACTGATCATCCAGCTTGTGGGTTTTCCTCTTCCGTTTCAGCACCACATCCCCTGGCTGGAAAGGACCTGCGGGCGCCTTCTGGTTGAACCGGTGCTCCTGCTGCTCTCGACTTCGACTGAGGTTTTTCTCCACATACTCCTGGATTTGCCGGTACTGTGCCCTCCTCCGACTTTCCCACTCTGCCATTGAGGGGAGTGCTTCCGGGGCTTCCAACCCCATCTCCAGATCCACCTGCAGGCGGCCAGGCCGAGCCCTCATCAGATACGCTGGGGTGCACTTCGTCGAGCTGGACGGGATATTATTATACATGTCGACCAAGTCAGGTAGCTTTTCCGGCCACATGTTCCGTTCTTCCAGCGGTAGCGTCTTGAGGAGCCCCAGGACCAAGTGATTCATTTTCTCGCACATGCCGTTGGTTTGGGCGTGGTACGGAGTGGTCCGGATCTGCTTGCAGCCGTACAACTGGTAGAATTCGTGAAACACCTCTGCTTCGAAAGCCGGGCCTTGGTCAGTCAGCACCTTCTCGGGGTACCCATGGGGTCGGCAGAAATAAGCCTGGAACGCTCGAGCAGCGGTTCGACCAGTTAGGTCCTTAACGGGGACTACCACCATAAATCATGAGTAGTGGTCTACCATGGTCAATGCGTAGGTGTACCCACTTCGGCTAGGGGTGAGCTTGAGATGGTCCAGGGCGACCAGCTCCAGCGGCTGATGGGTGACTATGGGATGTAACGGTGCCCTCTGGCTAGTCTCGTCCTTTCTCCTCAGTGTACAAGGACCACACTCTCGACACCAGGCTTCCACCGATTCACGCATCCCACTCCAATAGAACCGCTCCCTCAACAGCATCTCCAGCTTCTTCCACCCGAAGTGGCCAGCACCATCATGGTATGCCCGCAGGACAGTAGCGACCTCAGCTTGAGGAACGATCAACTGGCATATCTTCTCATGGGTCTTCGGGTTGATCAGCTCACGGTACAGCCTCCCTTGGTGTAGGTAAAGCCGTTTTCGTTCTTTCCACAAGCGTTGAGCTTCGGCTGGAGCGGCAGGGTCTATTCCCATAGCACCTTGTTCCACCAGAGTCTTGACAAGGCGGACAGCCGGCGCTTGGTCCTGGACGTCCTGCCACTCTTGACTGGGCCGCGGGTCCAGATCCACCCTTTGCTGACAGACTTGTACCCTCTCAGTAGGCAGCTGGTGAAACGCAGGCAACTCGATCTCCTCGAGGTCGTCATCCTCGCACCCCTCTTCTGACAAATGGGGCATCCGGGAGAGTGCATCAGCATTTATGTTGACACGACCAGCTCGGTACTTTATGGTGAAATCATAGTTGGCTAGCCGGGCTACCCACCGCTGCTCCAGCGCGCCCAACTTGGCCGTGTTCAGGTGAGTCAGCGGGTTGTTGTCCGTAAACGCTGTGAACTTGGCTGCCGCCAAGTAGTGGCGGAACCGCTCCGTGATAGCCCACACCAACGCCAATAGCTCAAGCTTGAAGGAGCTATAGTTCTCAGGGTTCCTTTCGGTCGGCCGGAGTTTTCGGCTAGCGTAGGCAATCACCTTCTCCTTTCCATCCTGGACCTGGGATAGGACCGCTCCTAGCCCCACATTACTGGCGTCCGTGTGGAGGATGAACGGGCTCCCATAGTCAGGGTACGCCAGGACCTCTTCTCCGGTCAAGGCCGCCTTCAACTGGCAAAAGGACTCCTCATGCTTGTCCTCCCACGACAGTGGGGCCCCAACGGGTCTACCACCTTTGGTCTGTCCCACGAGGAGATCTTGCATGGGGGCAGCCATCTTCGTGTATCCCTTTATAAAGCGCCGATAGTACCCCACCAGACCCAGGAACTGCCTTACTTCCCTCACTGTAGTTGGTCTCGGCCAGCTCTGGATGGCAGTAATCTTCTCAGGGTCGGGGGCGACACCATCCGCACTCACCACATGCCCTAGACACTGCACTCTGGGTTTCAGCAGGTGGCATTTTGAGGGCTTCAACTTCATCCCGTACTGGGCAAGGGACGCGAACACCTCGGCCAGGTGCTCCAGATGGGCTTCATACGTCTGGGAATAAACAATCACATCATCCAAATACAGCAGGACGGTCTCGAAGTTTAAATGTCCCAGACAGCACTCCATCAACCGTTGGAAGGTCCCAGGGGCATTGCACAGCCCAAACGGCATGCTATTGAATTCGCAGAGTCCCATCGGGGTGGTGAAGGCGGTCTTCTCCCGGTCTTCTGGGGCCACGGCCACTTGCCAGTATCCGCTGGGGAGGTCAAGGGTCGAGAAGTAGTTTGCGGTTCTCAGTGCAGCCAAAGACTCTTCAATACGAGGTAAGGGATAGGCATCTTTATGGGTTATCTGGTTGATCTTCCGGTAGTCCACACACATCCGCATGGTACCATCCTTCTTCTTGACCAGTACCAACGGAGCGGCCCAGGGACTACAGCTGTCCCGAATAACCCCTGCCTCCTTCATATTCCTCAACATATCTTTGGCACACTGGTAATGTGCAGGGGGAATAGGTCTATACCTCTCTTTGATAGGGGGATGTTCACCTGTGGGAATGTGGTGTTGAACCCCCTTGATCCGCCCAAAGTCTAGGGGGTGCTTACTGAAAACCTGTTCGTACTCCTGCACCACCCAGTGTACCCCGGCCCTGTGATGTATAGGGGTATCATCAGTGCCTACATGTAGCTGTTGGTGCCACTCCTTTGTGTCCCCCTGGGGTGGGGAAGTGCTGGGGGTAGGTGGGAGTGTGGATGGACTGGCTTCCTGGATAGTGTGAGGGTCCAGGGTGAGCAGCTTGGCAATGGTGGCATACTGGGGGAGCCTGACTTCTTCCTCCCCACAGTTCAACACTCTCACGGGCACTCTCCCTTTCTTCACATCTACCACCCCTCGGGCGGCCACTACAGTGGGCCAGTGCTCGGAGGGCATGGGCTCCATCATCGCAGGGTAGTCACGCCCCTGAGGCCCTACTGCTGCCCTACACCAGATCATCATCTCACTCCTAGGGGGCACAGTCAATGGAGCAACATCCATCACTCTCACTCCACCAATCTCCCCTCCTGTTGAGCTTACATGCTGGCGGTACATCAGGGCGCGGATCTCACGCTGCACAGCCCTCTGCCGGCTCCCCGCCGCGGTGGCGGCTAGCTGTTGCAATAGGTTCAACACATCAGCCATGCAGTGTTCCATCACATTGGTTCCCAGCACTATTTTCGGGTTATGATCACTGGGTTCATTCATGATCACAATCATACCCTGGTGTTGCAGTTCAGCTTGCCCCACTGTCATAGCCACTTGTTTATACCCCACCTGGGTCAATGGAAGTCCATTAGCGGCAATCAAATTTATACTATCGTCTGGAGGCGCCAGCTCGTCTGTGGCCCAATACTGCCGATACAACGTGTACGGAATGGTAGTTACCTGTGATCCAGTGTCCAAGAGAGCCATCACTGGTATGCCGTCCACAGCCACGGGGATGATAGGGCGGGCCCCGACATATCGGTCTCGCCAGTCCGGGGGGCCACGGTGTTCTACTCCTGAGGATTGGCCCGGGGCCCCAGGGGTTGCTCGTTTAACGGGCACTGTCGGTAATAATGGCCCGGCTTACGGCACTTGTAGCAGATTGGAGGTCTGCTCCGCGGGTTGTTAGCGCTTCTCCGCTGCATCCAGGGAACATCTTCGGGACTGTCAGCAAGCTGTATCTGCGCTGGAGGCTGAGATCTGGTCAGAGGTTGTAGCGCAGCAAGGATCTTGGCAAGGTCTCCGTCCAGGCGACGGACCTGGGCTGCCAGTTCTTCCACGGTGCTGCTCGGGGCTGCAGGTATTAAGGAGGTTGGTTTGGCTGGGGCCGCCACAACGGGAGCTGTCTCTACGGGCCACGGGACGGGTTCCAGGACTTCAGCAGCTGGGGGCTGTAGTGCCTTGATAGCCCGCTCCTTTAACACAGCAAAGTCCACATCAGGGTGTTCCAGGGCCCACAGCCGGAGTTGTTTACGATCCTCAGGGGACCTCATCCCCTGCGCAAATTGCTCCACTAACATCTTGTTGCTATCCGCCTCATTAATAGAGTTCACCCGCTTCAGCGTGCGGAGGGCGGTCTGCAGACGTAGAGCATAGTCCCGAATGCTATCTCCAGCTCGTTGCCGGCACTGGTAAAACTGCATCCTCAGCTCAGCTTCAGTCCGGGTCTCGAAGGCAGTCTGTAGCTTCTCGAAGATGGTGGCTACAGAGAGCCGGTCCCCCTCGGCCCAGGTCTCCGCCTCCTGCTCCGCCGCACCGGTTAGCTGGCCTAGCACTATCGCTGCACGTTGCTTATCAGTCAGGGGATACAGCTCTAGCAACGGGTTAAGCTTTTTCCGGAAGGCCTGTAGGGCATCCGGTTTCCCGTCATACCGCGGTAGCCAGGCAGCTCCGGGCGCATAGGGCAAGGAGAATGGCATGACCTGAGCAAACGCGGGGGCCGCGGCACCTCCCGCCGGTACGACCGGGACCTGGGCAGGCCCATTCCCATCCGCGGATGCCGCTGCGGCTGCGACCACCGCTCCTCCAGCGGCTCCGTCGGGCGCAGACATCTTGTTTCCGTCCCCCTTAGCTCTTTCCGGCCCCTCCTCTCTCGGGGCGAGGTTTTGGCCTTCGCGCCTCTACTGCTCGAGAAGACGCTCGAGCGGGAACTTTTCGCGCCAAAGATGGCGGCTTCTGAAATTTTTCTGCCGGATGCCTCCGGCGGTAACAAGGCGCACCTCTACCTGACGGCAGAGCGGTAAGATCCTGTTCGTGACGCCAAGTTGTCGCGGGCGGGGAGGAGGGTGTCAGCACACCGCGCTCACCCCTTCTGCTCGGGTCCGGCAGCTGCTCCTGGTGGCTCGAGCTGTGGGCCGGATCCCGGGGTTTCTCGAGCGACACTCCTCGCCCGTGAGTGAAAGGGGGTGTTTGTTGGGTGAAGGGATTGTTATAGTTCGTGACGCCACCCACGGTTGTGGTGATTGCACCACCGCTGCTCAGTATGGGGGTCCCGGGGATGGTGATGCGGAGCAGCCAGGTGTTGTGTTGCCCCTCCGTGGGTAGGGGTTGGTGATCCCGGGGCCCGGTGATGAGATGTGAAGTGTAGGGCCTGGAGGGCGCAGGGACGCGGGGGCAGCGCTGTGCCTTGCGGCACTATGGTACTCACTCAGCCTGACACACGGACACAGTTTGTACGGTAAACCAACGGCTGGTAGGACGGTCCCACAGACGGCTGCACCTGCACTCCCGGTAGGTGACGGTGATGTCTCTCTTCCTTGCACCTGTGTTGACTGATGGTAGCGGTGGATTCCCTCCGGTTACCCGCTCCCCGACTGCAATCTGGGCCGGAGGAGCTCTACACTTTGCCCGCAGGCGCTGGCCCTGAGAAACTGGTGCCGTGGCGGTGGCGGTGTCTCTCCAATACGGGTTGGGCTGTTGCCTTCAATCGGGACTTGGTTGTTGGGGGATCTGCGTCCCCGTCACTGACGGATTTGGCAAATCTGGCGACTCCTAGCCTTGCCGGGGTCCGAGAGGCCCCTGCCCTGGTGCTGACTGTCCTTCGGAACACTGCTCCAGACCACCGGGCACACAGCCAACGGGGTCCTTCCAGGAACTTCCAAACGGTCCCCCTCCAGACAGTCACCGCCGTTGCTGACCTTGCTGTTCTGGCCCTCACAAAGCTGGACCCTTCAGGCTGTCTTTCTCCTCTGTCACTTTACTTGCTTTTTCTTCTTTTCTACTTTCACTTTCTTAACTCCTCCACTTTAGCTCCTCACTCCTACTCCTCCCTGAGCTGACTCCTCACTCAAGCTCTCCCTGAGCTCTTCTCACTTGCCCTGCCTGGGCTATCTGCCTGGTTACTTCCTGCCTCCAGAGCTGTGAGCTCCTTGGTGGGCAGAGCCAACCGCCTGGCCCACCCCCTGGTGTGCATCATCAGACTCCTGGAGAAAGGCAACAAGGATTTGTGGTTAGCTGTGATGTGCCTACCTGGAGTGTGGGGTGTGGTGGTGTTGTGACCTGTGTCCCCTGGCTTGCCCAGGGCGACACAAACATATTGCATTGTGACCCCCAATGACCAGCTGTAACTGGATAATAACACAATAACAAGTATTCGCTTCCCCTGCAGCACCGCCATTAAAAAGGAACAAAAAACACAGAAAATGCTTAAAGATAATAAAAATACTCCAGTGCTTCCTTGATTGATCTCATCCTTACCTTTGATCCTATTTTATGCTACAAGTAAAACTAAGATATATATATATATATAATATATATATATATTTTGCCGAAGGAAAGGAAGTTGCCTAGTAAGTATGTGTGACGCCCTGGACTAGCCGGGTAGTCACAGATAGACCCCCCCGCACTACACGTGTCCGCCAATAAGGTGTCATCAGCCAACCATTAAACCCTAGTCACCTATCTCAGTGCTTGATTTACACACCGGGGGGCGGAGCCAGGCAGTTGGCCACGCCCACCAAGTAGTTCAGAGAGCCTGAGGCAGGAAAAGCAGACAATTCAGTTAGAGAGTGTGTAGTCAGTGGTCAGTAGTGGAAGCAGGCCTGTGCCCAGGTCTGCAGCAGTCTGACAGGTGCCAGGGTTGGAGCCCTGGTACCTTGGCTAGAAGGCAAACAATTGCCTTAGTCTGCAGGAGCTGGGAAGATGGCTCGGTGGAACCGTGGTGGATCGGGACAGGGTAGTGGCCCGCCGGTACCGACCCGGGGAACCGACTCGGAAACTGGAGCACAAAGGGGGGTACTCAGACCCTGAAACGAGGTCCAGAATCTACTGGACTGAGTTAATTAACTGATTGCGGTCTGGACTATACGTACTTTCCCACCCAAGTCCCGACTGAAGACAACAGCCCACCGAGGGGGATAGAAAGCCAACGCATAGGCAGAGAGATCCCATGGGCCAGCATCTGCGGGCAAAAGGGCTCTCCCGACATCTACCAAGCCGGGGAGCAGACTCCTGATGCTGCAAGCGCAGGCAACCCAAGTACACAACACGGTGCAGGAGAAAGGCCAAGACCACCGAACTGGGTGGGGGACCAGACGCAGCCGGCTGCGGGCACCGACCACCATCAACTTGGTTTACCAGAGACTTGTGTGTGTCAATAACCAATAACCGTGAGTACAACAGTGCCATCCGGCCACGCACCGCCTGCACCGCCCAGCTATCCCCAACGGGTCTCGGGGCCATCATCCCTACCCACGGAGGGGTTAACATCTAGCTGCACTACCAACTCCCCCGGGGTGCCCAGTAATCACAGCGGTGGTGTCCAACTTCACCACAACCCGTGGGTGGCGTCACGAACTCAAACGCGGCTCCGGCCGTGCACCTACATCCCTCCATCCAAAAGCGCCAGCACCCCTTTCAGGGCGAAGTGACCCCGGGTCCGGAGGCACTCGAGCCACCCACCAACGAGCCCGGATCCGAGCAGCTCGGCTGCAGCCGAGCGCGGTCCATATGCACCACACCCCTCCTCAATACAGAGATGCAGATCTCCTGATTTATTTAATTGGTAGTTGGCTCTCAAGCCTATACAGCTTGGAGTAGGACAACATGTATAAAAAGTATCATGTGATCAAAATACTCATTTGCCTAATAAGTCTGCACACAGTGTATATATGTCAGTGACTTGCAAACGTATTTGGCCCCCTTGAATTTTTCAACCTTTTCCGACATTTCAGGCTTTAAACATAAAAATAAAAATGTAAATTTTATGGTGAAGAATCAACAAGTGGAACACAATTGTGAAGTTGAACGAAATGTATTGCTTATTTTAAACTTTTTAAAAAAATAAATAACTAAGAAGATTCTTCACCATAACATTAAAATTTTTATCTTTATGTTTGAAGCCTGAAATGCGGGAGGAGGTTGAAAAATTCAATGGGGCCAAATACTTTTGCAAGGCACAGTGTGTGTGTGTGTGTGTATATATATATATATTATATATATATATATATATATATATATATATATATATATATGTATATATATATAGATATATATATATATAGATATATATATATATATATATATATATACTCACACACACATACACATACGGTATATATATATATATATATATATATATATATATATATATATATATATATATATACACACACACCCACTGTGCCTTGCAAAAGTATTTGGCCTCATTGAATTTTTCAACCTTTTCCCACATTTCATATAATATATATTCACATCCCATATATATATATATATATGTATATAATATGTTCCATTTGTGCCCCAGAGACCAAATCCAATGTTTTAAGATAACTAGCTGCAGCATGAGCCTCCCCCACCCTCTGGGATTGGCCAAGCTTGAGCTGTCAAATATATGTATATATATTTCTTTATTTGTATATGTATATTTCTTTATTTATGCAAATTAAAACTACTGCCCTCCTCCAACTCTCACCACATCTCATATGAGCAGCAACCGATGCTCTTAGATGTGGTGCTCTGTTATTTTACCTATGTGTAGGCTCCCTAAACGGTTCATGGCCTTAGAGCTACATATGTTTGTAATGTTTTCCAAAATGAATCTGTTTGTTGTGTGCACAATGTAAGATTCCATGGACACTTGCTTGCAGAGTTGTTGCGGGTAGTGGAGGTTTGTATAAAAGGTCTGAAGTGGGGTCTGCAGCTGCAGTAAGCTTTTAGTCCTTTTAATAACCTGAGACCGCAGTCAGTGCCCATTGATGTATAGCCAAATAAAAACTTGTGTGATTGTTTGCTCGGCCTATTTTTGTGCCAGTGTGTCCCTGATAAAAGTGCAATGCGTCATGAAAAGGGAAAGGATAGAAATTTACTTAAAACCCTAGAAATGTGAAAACTGAAGGAGTTTTAGAGAATTACTATAATGTATCAAGACAGGCAAAGAAAAGCTTGACAAAAGCAGCAAACAAGCCATAAAAAAAAAGTAATGAGCAGAAGAGAATGGCAGAGGTTGAGGGTGAAGGCACTGTGAGGCAGATGGAGAAGAAGATGAAGTAAGGGGGAAGCAGTAAAGGTTAGTGAGGCAGCGGGGAGATTAAGGAAGGTAGACAGGAGAAAAGAGAGAGAAGGAAGGTGAAGGAGAGGGGAGAGCGCACCTCAGAGCAGCAGCCGGAAGATTGGAAGAGACAGCTACGGAATTACATATCCAGGGAGATTTAGAGGAAAAAAACAATGTGACAGGAGAACAGAGACAGAAGCGGGTCCATGCAGGGACTTCACAACCTATTACTGAGAGGGACTGCTCATGAAAGGAAGGGCTGGAATAAGAAAAAGGAGCGATGAAGAAAGCGATATAACACAAGAACAAGGGAAGGAGAAATACAAAAGAGACGATGGAATTAGACTGATGGAGGACGGAGAAAATGGAATTTAAGCCAGTGCAGGTCACAGATGTAGCGGCACAGCCTTCAATAAGCTGCCTCGCCTCATATATCCAGGTCTGAATTTCAATTCTAGATCAGCTTCAGCAATAATGGCTTCATTCTTTGGGGTCCCGATGATGTGAACATTAGAAATTATATTGTGCCTATATTTTTTTTTTACACAGGTGACATTGAAAGATAAAGTATAATGGAGAGTCTACAAAGGTGAACAATTCTAGTCACATCTGTCTATATATAAATACCGTATCTACATATACAGTACACATGTGCATATAGGTTCCCACAAGAAGGGCTCCTGGTGCAAGGAAAGTTTACATATGAAAACACATCTGGGCAAAGGGTATTTTTTATACCCAAGTGATATATTAAAGAGGCAGTGCACCCAATTGGATCATGCCTTTAGCCTATTGCTGGGAGGCATTGGGTATTTAGGTTCCTGCTGACCCATAATTATTACTGTGTGTTACCTGTCCTTGTGTCCTGTACCACTCACTGTCTAGTATCTCACATCCATGTCCAGTATCCAGTGCCTGTATCCTGTGCCCGCGAACCTGTACCTGTGTTCCCATACCCATCCAGTGTAGCTCTACCTGCCAGTACCATCAGTACCAGAGTTTGTACCTGTATATCTGACCCCTGTGGTCAGCTGCTACAGTGCCAAGAGTTCCCCTGGAGTGGTATCTGGCGGCTAGCTGTAGCAGCAAGCCTATCCTCACCATCAGGGGCACTAGTGAAGCACCAGGTAGCCACATAGCTACGTCCCTCCAGGTTGAGCCTGGGCATGGGGCACAGTTGGTCACCACCCGCGTGAGTGACATAATGGCATATTCGTCGATATGAGCTATGTTGTTAAAGGGAGTGTCAGCACAAAATGACTGTTCAAACTAAGCATAACTGCTCAGTGTACCTTAGCCGAGCAGTTCAGTGCACCTTCTCATCTACATTTCCATTTATAGGTGCATCTCAATAAATTAGAATATCATCAAAAAGTTAATTTATTTCAGTAATTCAATACAAAAAAGGAAATGCATATATTATATGGAGTCATTACACACAGAGTGATCTATTTCACGTGTTTATTTCTGTTAATGTTGAGGATTATGGCTTACAGCCAATGAAAACCCAAAAGTCATTATCTCAGAAAATTAGAATATTTACAATAAAACACCTGGAAAGGTTTCCTAAGCGTTTAAAATGGTCCCTTAGTCTGGTTCAGTAGGTTACACAATCATGGAGAAGACTGCTGACTTGACAGGTATCCAGATGGTAGCCACTGAAACACTCCACAAGGAGGGTAAGGCACAAAAGGTCATTGCTAAAGAAGCTGGCTGTTTCCCCGAAAATAAGACACTGTCTTGTATCTTTTTTTGCCCCGAAAAAAGCACTACGTCTTAATTTCAGGGAGTGTCTTATTCTCGAGGAGACATGGTTTGGGGTAAGTGTATCCCCCACAAAAGCAGACACCCCCCCCCCCCTTCCCAGGATCATCATACTTACCAGCCCTGGGCGTCTGTATGGCTCCCAGATCTTCCAGCATGTCGCCCTCCCCTGCGTCTGGCCGACACACATACATCAGGACACCTCTCACACATCAGATCGCATACATACATATACACACACACACTCACACATCAGATAGCATACACTCATATAGACACACACACATCAGATTCCATATCATTCCTCCCTGGGATCTCTGTGCTGCACACCCTCCCCTGCATCTGGCCGACACACATACATCAGATCACACTCACACATCAGATAGCATACATACATATACTCACACACACAGACACATCTGATAGCATACATACATATACTCACACACACAGACACATCTGATAGCATACATACATATACTCACACACACACACACACACACACACACACATCAGATTCCACATCATTCTTCCCTGTGACCTCCGGTGCGCGCTCCAGACAGCTGTGCTGCACGCCGTCCTGTCCTCCCTTGTGTCCGGCCGACACTCACACATCAGACAGCATACACTCACACACACTCACGATATTCTAATGTCTTGAGATGCACCTGTATTTCCACCCTTTTCTGGCTCTTGTAAAGCCAGAGCTGCTAATCAAAGTAGAATTTGTGTAGATATACAGAAAACAAGTTAGGTGGGAAGGTGCCCTAGCTGTTTGCCCATGACAGTAGTGCACCAAGCGTCTTAACTTTAGAGGGACTCTGTCAGCACAAAATAACAGTTCAAACCAAGTACAGGCGCTTGGTGCATCGTGGTGTGGCTAGGCATTTAAGTGCACCTTCCCACTTACCGTACTTGTTTTCCATATGTCTCCGCCCTTTCCTGGTTCAGTGAAGCCACAGCTGTTAATCACAGAAGGAATGGAGATAGATGGAAAACAAACAGGTTGGAAGCTGCACTTAAATGTTTCGCCACGATGCAACAAGCGTCTGTACGCAGTCTGAACAGTCATCCAGTGCTGACAAGCATGCCCTACTATGTAACTACATCATGACAAACTGCTCGGCTATTTGCACCCGATGGTCAGTATAATGTATTCTGGTGAATAAGAGTTTTGTACATTCCAAGAAAATATAGAGAATACAGAAGAAAGTTAATGGATGAAATGAGGGCCATCTAAATGCAGCCTGTGGTGAGGACCGATGGAATTATAAGACAATCAGGGAATCGAGTCTTGGCCAAGTGCACTGCAAACGATAGAATCTGTTGATACATCATACAAGAAGTGGGCAATTTGAGCCTATGGCACAGCACATTTTGTACTTTCAGGCTACTGAAATATGAATCCTGTACTGTACATTCTCTAAATATTAAGAGATCTCAGACACCGAGAACTGGTTTGTTTTATTTATAGGAATAAGAAAAAAAGACATGCGCACAGTCATCATTAAAAAGCACAAAATGTGCAACATGACTTCTTATGCCATCTGTGCCATCTAATGCCATGATGTCCAATGAAAACATTGAAACCAGAAAACATAATGAAAACTTAGAATGATGAATACACAATATGAAGGTGCCTTTATGTTATGTTAATCGAAAAGGTAGTCCCGGCACACAGTGCAAGAAAAAATTAGGACAAGTCCAGGCATGGTATGCTTAAACAAAGTTTTTTATTTTCCACCAAAAAACGGTACGGCCCGCCCAACGTTTCGGCTCATACAAGAGCCTTCACCAGGGGCCAAGAGTACCGAGGCAAATGGTTGTAATAAGAGGTCTTATAGGTGTATCCGGGCCTATGTTATGTTAGGCTAATATTGGAAGAACCCACCAATATTAACAGTTTGGCCGATGGTCTAATGCGTATGGGGTCACTGTCTGAATGATGGTTGGGAGTGATCTTTATCGAGCATGTCTGATTTCAGACTGCCGATTGTATTGTTCTCCTAGAGATATGCTACCGGCCAACATGTCAGCCGGTGGCTTTCTAATAAAGAACACAGGAGCACTTGGCCAAACAAGAAAACTTGTGCATCGGAGAGTCGGCTGTTAGCCAAACAAGACAGAAGCATCACTTGGCTGACAGACAACTAATGTGTATGCCAGCTTCAGGTTGGACTCTACTTAAGACCCTAGTGCTACTCACTGAGCCAACAAGCTGCCTTATGAAGCTGGTTGTAGAAAGGTACAAAACTAAGGGGTACTTTACACGCTGCGACATCGCTAACGATTTATTGTCGGGGTCACGGTGTTTCTGACACACATCCGGCGTCGTTAGCGACATCGCAGTGTGTGACACGTACAAGCGACCTTCAACGATCGCAAAAGTGGTCAAAATTGTTGGTGTTGGAGAGGTCGTCCAAACACCAAATATCGTTGTCTGGTGAGTAGCGATGTTGTTCGTCGTCCTGCGGCATCACACTTCGCTATGTGTGACACCGCAGGAGCGACGAACATCTCCTTACCTCTGTCCACCGGCAATGAGGAAGGAAGGAGGAGGGCGGCATGTTCCGGCCACTCATCTCCGCCCCTCCTCTGCTATTGGACGGCTGCCGTGTGATGTCACTGTGACGCCACACGAACCGCCCCCTTAGAAAGGAGGCGGTTCACAGGCAACAGCGACGTCGCTAGGCATATAAGTACGTGTGACGGGTGTTAGCGATGTTGTGCAACACAGGCAGCGATTTGCCCGTGACGCACAACCGACGTAGGCGGGTACGCTTGCTAGCGATATCGGTACCGATATTGCAGCGTGTAAAGTACCCCTAAGACTTGGGGTGGTGTTAATGGGGTTGTCTGGGCATGTAATTTTCATGACTTATCCACAGATCAGCTTCGTTCTCTGTTTACATACAGCCATTGCCAGAGCTAAGAGCAGTTGATATGTCAGGGTGCCATGAGTTTGACCCCAGCAATCTCATATTGATGACATATCCTAAAGATAGGTCATCAATCTGATATGCCCAGACAACCACTTTAAGCTCAGCACCAAGATCCGTGAAATTTGGCCCACAGAGTAAAGGTTATGCCTGAACATAGGCAAGTCCCTAGGGGCACAATTGTTTGGGCTCTTGAGGCCTTGGAACGGGTGTCTCAGTGTTGAATAACTATACAGCATCATTCAGACATCTGTGTTTTCATGTAAGCAAAAAAATAGGAGTGTCCTCAATGTTTTGGATCGGAGTTTCATCAGTGTTTGGTTAGACTCAGTTTTTACCATCAGTGATTTCGACATAAAGACAAAATACAAAGTTTCTTCCATATATTACAATGTTAATCACGGACTGCACAGTGACTGTATAATGATGTTATCCTTGTGCTGTCCGTGATTGGTACTTTTCATCTGTGATGACTGTAAACAAAGGGACATGTCTCAGTTATTTTTGCACGGTCCACAAAAAAACACGGAGAGGTGAACAGCCCCACAGATTAAAACGGGTATGTGTTCTATCCGTGAAAATCATAGATGAAACACGTACATGAAAAACACACATCTGAGTGAGGCCTAACATTGAGGATAACCCAGTATAAGGCCTCCTTCATAAGAATGTCTAAAAAACGTGAGTGAAAAAAATGGTACCGATGTCAGTCAATGTTTTGGATCAGTTTGTCATCAGTGTGTTCGTTTTTCTCATCAATGTGTCATCAGTATTTTTCTGATATGGATAAAGAAAGAAATTACAGAGCTTCCCCTATTGTCACGGATGTGTCACGTGTGACAGACAGTCCTGGGGTGACCTGCAATAGAAGGTCACAGCGTTTGGCTGCACAAACTGCTCCCTGACTTTCTATTATTCTTGCTGTTAGTATTCAGTGTACTCCTCTGCTGTGTTTTCATTCCTTTCCTTATAGGACCCTGCAGAGCTCCTCTTCCCTTCAGCTGATAATCATCTATATTTCCCCTTGGATTTAAATACTATTACTTTCCCTGGACTTGTGCTGGTGATATTATTCAGTTCCTTCACAAGATCTGGATGCAAGCAGGTGGCTTGCACTCATCAGTTGGATTGTTGCTACTCTTTGCTGAACTTCTTCCTGAGGCATCTGGAGATAAGTTGTTCATGCGCTTTCCCCATTTGTGTGTTCCCTGTGTCTTCTGTAGTGTTCAGCAGGGTTGACGAAGAGCTCATCCCACCTGTCCCCTATCTAGGGCCCAGCTCTAGGGTCATCCTATGGCCAGGTATCTGACTAGGTGCGGAACCTATCTAGGGTGGCAAGGCACTCCAGGGACCAGCAGTAGGTTTGGTCAGAGGCCACCATCTCCCCCTTCCCTAGATGAAGAGTTTCCCTTCCTTTTTGCTGTTCTCTTGGTACTCCGCCATACCTAGCGTGACACCTATATGCCATCCTTATGCTGTACATGTCTTTCATGGACCCTTAGACTGGTACTTGTCATCTGTGCTGCCAGAAAAAAAACGGACATGTCTCCATGTGTATTGCAAAAACACAGACATGTGACTAAGGGGTACTTTGCACGCTGTGACATTGCTAGCCGATGACAGCGATGCCGAGTGGGATAGTACCCGCCCCGTCGCACATGCGATATCTTGTGATAGCTGCCGTATCGAACATTATCGCTACGGCAGCTTCACACGCACTTACCTGCTCTGCGACGTCACTCTGGCTGGCGACCCGCCTCCTTCCTAAGGGGGCGGGTTGTGCGACGTCACAGCGATGTCACATGGCAGGCGGCCAATAGAAGCAGAGCGGCGGAGATGAGCGGGACGTAAACATCCCGCCCACCTCCTTCCTTCCGCATAGCCGGTGGAGGCAGGTAAGGAGAAGTTCCTCGCTCCTGCGGCTTCATACACAGCGATGTGTGCTGCCGCAGGAACGAGGAACAACATCGTATCTCCTATTGGTGCGACATTAGTGAAATGTCCGACACTGCACAGATCACCGATTTACGAAGCTTTTGCGATCGTTTATCGGTGCATCCAGGCTTTACACGTTGCGACGTCGTTAACGGCGCTGGATGTGCGTCACTTTCGATCTGACCCCGACGATATTGCAGTAGCGATGTCGCAACGTGCAAAGTACCCCTAATACCGTCAACTACAATGGGTGCGTGTCGCATCTGTGAGAAAAAAAAACAGATATCACAAATACCAGAAAGACGGAGTGTGAAGGAGGCCTTACGTTGAGGATAACTCAGTATAACATACCGTGCATAGATTTTCTAATAGTGTGCATTTTTACACTTCCTATAATATCAGTAATAAAATCATTCACCATTTTCAATCATTTTTATCTACAATGTAGAATAATTCTGGGCCATCATTAATTTTACAAATCATAATAAAAAAAAGCAAATAAAATAGCTTTAAATGATCTATATATGGGAAGCAAAAAATAAGTAGGAGGATAAGCATATTAGACAGAATCTGGGAAAAGATCTGAACCATCGTTACACTGACTAAATGTGCCATAATGGAGCTTGGAGCCAATGCTGCCCTTACAGGAGACAGATTTCCTCTGCCACATGCAGGGTCTCAGTCGCTGGTAAGTAATTAACATAATACCGAAATCTTCACACATTAATAAGAGATCAACATTGTCTATATACCCAAGAGCAAGAGACATGGAGGGAGGTGGATGGGGAATGATTGATGATGGTCATACAGACAGGAAAAAGGAAGACACGAAAAGGAAAAGAATGAGGAATAAAGGTTGAGACAGACATAATGAGACAAGCTTCTTGCGCTTCACTGCAAGCATGACTTGCATCAGGATAAGAGCCTGTTTCCGAAATTTTGTTCTGTCAACCAGTGTTCACCAGTTATGACCCCATGTTAGGGCATTATCTCCAAGCCACCTTCTAATGAGTCCCCCCATGAGTGATAGAGAACCCCCTACAGGAACGGGAGTCTGATAACCCTCCGATCAGTGCTCCGCAAATGAGCCATCACAAGTTCATTAGGTTGCAGCGTCTCCTTAATAGCCTGCTAATTAATATTTAGCTGTCTAATTAGCTTGCAGCGCCCAGATGTGAGTATTTTATAGAGACAGCCTGGACTTACCAATCCAAATTAACTCTAAGGATGCTGAAGTCTACCATACCCCACCCCCGGTGAGGAGAGATAGCTACCATTAGTCTGTTGTATCCAATGATATGCTCCTTGTTTTTTACCTTATTAACCCGAAATTATTGGCATTAATTAAATGGGAAAATAAATATGTCGCGGGCGGAGGAGGGGACGCTTCGATCTCCCACTGCTCGGGTCCGGCTGCTGCGGCTGCTGCTGCTCGGTGGTGGCTCGAGCGGTGGGCCGGATCCCGGGGACTCGAGCGGCGCTCCTCGCCCGTGAGTGAAAAGGGTGGGGATTGGACTGTGGGGATTTGGTTATTGTCCGTGACGCCACCCACGGTTGTGGTGATATTGGTGACACCACCGATGCTCTGGACGGGGATCCCGGGAGCGATGACAGGGAGCAGCCTGGATGTTAGTTCTCCCCTCCGTGGGTAGGGGGTTGGTTGTCCCGGGGCCCGGTGATGGGGTAGGGATGGATGGCAGGCGGGTTACGAGGCCTGGCAAGGTGCAGGGTCGCCGGGGCAGCGCTGTGCCGCACAGCACGGTGGTACTCACTCAGCCAATGATGAGGACACAGTTTTCGGTAAAACACACGGCTGGATGGACGGGTCCCACAGACGGCTGCGGTGTTGTTTCTCCCGGCAGGTTGATGGTGACTGCATTTCCCTGCACCTGTGTAACGTGTACGGTTCCAATGGGTTCCCACCGGTAACCCGCTCCCCAGCTTGGATGGGTGCCGAAGGAGCCCCTTTTGCCCGCAGGCTCTGGCCCTGGGAACTTTAGCCTTGGCGGTGACTGTGTTTCCCTCTCTCGGTTGGACGGTTGCCTTCTGTCGGGACTTGGCTGCTGGGAAACCGAGAAGGTTCCCTTCGCTAACGGATTTGGCAAATTCACGGCGACTCCTAGCCTTGCCGGGGTCCGTAAGCCCCTGCCGGATGGTGCTGGCTTCTCTTTGCGTACCGGTCCGGTACCGCCGGGCCACTGCCCATCCACGGTCCTTACGGCTAGCTCCAATAGGCCTCTCCTGCAGACGGTCACCACCGTCTGCCAACCTTGCTGTTCCGTCCGGGTCACACACTCGGACCACTTTCTGTCTGCTCCTTTACCACTTTTCCTTCCTCTCACATTCACTTCCCTAACTCAACTCTTCTGCACTAAAACGGACTCTTTTTCCCGCCTCCAGGACTGTGAACTCCTCGGTGGGCGGGGCCAACTGCCTGGCCCACCCCCTGGTGTGAACATCAGCCCCTGGAGGAAGGCAACAAGGGTTTTTGTCTGACTTTGGTGTGCCTGACCGGGAGTGTGGGGTGTGTGGGTGTTCTTACCTGTGGCCCCTGGCTTGTCCAGGGCGCCACAAATACATAGTCTCATAACCAGTGAAATATGTGCACAACATTTGGATATGGAGGATCCTGTATGACCCAATGTTGATCTGGTCTTAAACCAGTCTTGTTGGGTGTTCATTTCAAGTTTGGGGAGAAAACTGACTTTTATCAGTAGTAAAACATATTAGATGGAAATAAATACTGAAATAAGGTACGTACAAACATCTTTTTATAATGCATCACAGTATTTACACGCACATGGAACACAAGAATAAACCCATAGTCATAAGGGGCAGAAGCCAACATGGTCAGATCCAGCTCAGTGATGATTAATGCATAGACCAAAGTCAAAGATTAAAGGTGTTATACAGAATAAAAAAAACATCGGCCCTGGTTCCCCTTTTTTTTTTTGGTGGGGAGCCTAACTTATTTTGTCAGAGTAAAGCTTTGTTGTTTGGGCAGTTTTATTTTGCCGCCATATTCCTTATGGCTTTTGAGCCATTTTTATACTAGTTTTCTCCTCTTCATTTAGTATGTTTGCTCAGCAATGTGGGCATGGTTTTTATTTCCCAGATGCTTTCAGCTACAGTTAGGTCCAGAAATATTTGGACAGTGACACAATTTTCGCGAGTTGGGCTCTGCATGCCACCACATTGGATTTGAAATGAAACCTCTACAACAGAATTCAAGTGCAGATTGTAACGTTTAATTTGAAGGTTTGAACAAAAATATCTGATAGAAATTGTAGGAATTGTACACATTTCTTTACAAACACTCCACATTTTAGGAGGTCAAAAGTAATTGGACAAATAAACCAAACCCAAACAAAATATTTTTATTTTCAATATTTTGTTGCGAATCCTTTGGAGGCAATCACTGCCTTAAGTCTGGAACCCATGGACATCACCAAACTCTGGGTTTCCTCCTTCTTAATGCTTTGCCAGGCCTTTACAGCCGCAGCCTTCAGGTCTTGCTTGTTTGTGGGTCTTTCCGTCTTAAGTCTGGATTTGAGCAAGTGAAATGCATGCTCAATTGGGTTAAGATCTGGTGATTGACTTGGCCATTGCAGAATGTTCCACTTTTTTGCACTCATGAACTCCTGGGTAGCTTTGGCTGTATGCTTGGGGTCATTGTCCATCTGTACTATGAAGCGCCGTCCGATCAACTTTGCGGCATTTGGCTGAATCTGGGCTGAAAGTATATCCCGGTACACTTCAGAATTCATCCGGCTACTCTTGTCTGCTGTTATGTCATCAATAAACACAAGTGACCCAGTGCCATTGAAAGCCATGCATGCCCATGCCATCACGTTGCCTCCACCATGTTTTACAGAGGATGTGGTGTGCCTTGGATCATGTGCCGTTCCCTTTCTTCTCCAAACTTTTTTCTTCCCATCATTCTGGTACAGGTTGATCTTTGTCTCATCTGTCCATAGAATACTTTTCCAGAACTGAGCTGGCTTCATGAGGTGTTTTTCAGCAAATTTAACTCTGGCCTGTCTATTTTTGGAATTGATGAATGGTTTGCATCTAGATGTGAACCCTTTGTATTTACTTTCATGGAGTCTTCTCTTTACTGTTGACTTAGAGACAGATACACCTACTTCACTGAGAGTGTTCTGGACTTCAGTTGATGTTGTGAACGGGTTCTTCTTCACCAAAGAAAGTATGCGGCGATCATCCACCACTGTTGTCATCCGTGGACGCCCAGGCCTTTTTGAGTTCCCAAGCTCACCAGTCAATTCCTTTTTTCTCAGAATGTACCCGACTGTTGATTTTGCTACTCCAAGCATGTCTGCTATCTCTCTGATGGATTTTTTCTTTTTTTTCAGCCTCAGGATGTTCTGCTTCACCTCATTTGAGAGTTCCTTAGACCGCATGTTGTCTGGTCACAGCAACAGCTTCCAAATACAAAACCACACACCTGTAATCAACCCCAGACCTTTTAACTACTTCATTGATTACAGGTTAACGAGGGAGACGCCTTCAGAGTTAATTGCAGCCCTTAGAGTCCCTTGTCCAATTACTTTTGGTCCCTTGAAAAAGAGGAGGCTATGCATTAAAGAGCTATGATTCCTAAACCCTTTCTCCGATTTGGATGTGAAAACTCTCATATTGCAGCTGGGAGTGTGCACTTTCAGCCCATATTATATATATAATTGTATTTCTGAACATGTTTTTGTAAACAGCTAAAATAACAAAACTTGTGTCACTGTCCAAATATTTCTGGACCTAACTGTATGTCATTATTTGAGACTTTTCACCATATCACCAAATATTTGCACTCCAATACCCTAGTGAAGTACAAAATCTGCGTAATCTGTGTATCTAATGCATCATTTTGAACATTATTGAATGGGTTGTGCAACAATTGACTCAAAAAAGTCCCCCAAAAATCAAAACAAAGAGCAAAAGAAGAAAGAAAAAATTTGTCACACAACATGTACCATTTCAAAAAAAGGAGACAAAAAAAGTCTTAAAGGTGTTGTCCATTCTAAATCCACGAGTCTGCAGTCACTCTTTGTGAATGCAGATTTGTGATTCCTCTCAACTTGCACACTGCGTGATGTGAGGTTTCTCCAGGGTCAGCGCCAGGAACAGCGGTCACGTGACCACAAGTACGCAATATGCATACTCCTGGCTCGAATATGACTAAACTGTATCCAGCCTCACTCAATACACTTGAGTCTAGTCAGATTCTGGCAAGGAGTATGCATATTCTATACTTGTGGCCATGAGACCACCATTACCTGCGCTGACACCGGAGAATCCTCACATTGCACAGTGCTCACAAAGTGAAGATTCACAAGTCTAGAGTTACATAGAGTGACTGCAGACTTGTGAATTTAGACTAGAATATTGGAGGCTGAAAGCAATACCACGTCCATTGGATTGAGGATAGCTACTTGATCACCGGGGGTCCGACTGCCGAGATCCATACCAATCACAAGAACTAGGGCTCTGAAGAGTCCTATGTGACATGAGCGCTATATGATCACCTCTGCTCGGTCATTCTTACTGGGACCACAGGAGATAGTAGAGCGCTGCACTTGGCTGGTCTTGAGCACTCCCATGACAATGAATAGAGCAGAAATATGCATGATTGGCCTCCGATTCAGAGACCTGGCTCTCGTAAACAGTGGGGGTCTGAGTGGTTGAGACGGTATCACTGTTATTAGGGTACTATGGGAACTTTAATGGACTTTTTCCAGTATTTATTTCCCGTTTAATGCTATTGCCAATCACTTTTGACTATGTTCACATGACCTTTTAAAAAGTCATCTGAGTTTTATCTAGAAAAGTCAGACGATTATTTTCTGTCATCCACATGTAATCTCTTCTAATGCAGCAGCATTTACACACCAAATACATTTTCCTATATTAAGAATTGCAATCTATCTAGAAAAATTGTATACTATACCGTGGCTTTGGTTGGAATCCGATTTTTTTTTTTTGCGCACCTATAGACTTGTATTGGCATCCCGACATGGAAGAAACTAGTTCTACGCTGAATAATATTAGTGTGAGTGCTGTTCATATGCTGTCTGATTTTTCTTACGGGCAGCATTTAGGCCTAATATATGGTCAAGTGACTTATGTGGTTTAATACTTGTTACTTTTATGGGGGACATTAATGGTGAAATGTAGAGTGCTTGGCCCTGTGCTAAAAGTGGCCAAGTTATGGGCACTCTGTAAGGTAATGTTAATGACTCCAATTCCCTCGCTTCTATGGGAACACTGCCACGGCTTAATGTAATCAGCCCATGACTGTGCCTAGTGTCCAAACTCCAAACTAGTTAGGATGTGTGCGCACGCTGAATTTTTGGTGGAGAAAGTTTCTGCACCAAAAAACATACCTTGTGACAGGAAAATGCATGCTTTTTTGTGCCTTTTTGTGCCATTTGTTTTTGTGAAATCAATGGCTGGAAGAGCTATAAACCGCAGAAAGAAAGCGCACCAAGAATTAACATGCACCAGATTTTTTCTGCACCCAAAACTGCAAGGAAAAAATAAGCAACGTGTGCACAGTATTTCACAATTCTCATTGAGTTTGCTGGTATAAGGATAGACATGCAGATTTGGGCCACAAACTGCACCAAAAATGCATCAAAAACTGCACCGTGCACATAAGGCTTTATAATTGCCATGTAAATGGTTTATATGGAACACAACTTGCCCATTCCTTTTTGCACATAGGATGCATGGTTGTACAAAACTGATTGAAAAAGAATAAATCACACAGTCAGCAGACAAAGATGAAAAGGCAGAACAAAGTGTATCAGAAATCATTACTGTATACAGCTTGTTACGCTAGTGAGGAAGTCACACAGTGATATTACACGGTCCTAGACATCCGCCATATTATACGGGATGCACATAAACTACTTATCACACATGATGATCTTTACATACAGGTGACTGTGCTTGGACCTGTATCCAACCAAGTGGAACATGTGAAAAAGGGTCATGTAGTTAGAAGTGACAGGAGCATGCAACTGCATTGTATTTCTGTGCAGCTGCACACTATTGTCCAGAGAACAGCAAGCACAGGTGATGCAACTCGATTCTTACGCGAATCACTCGCAAGTGTGACACTAACCTCACTGAGAGCAGCGGGGGTACCTGAATGTGACCTCTGCTGAACTGAGTGATGTCACCTGCTCACAGCTGCGTCCCTCATTTGCTGGTGACATCACTCAGCTCAGCAGAAGTCACACCCCGGCTCTCCCGCTACTGTCAGGTTTTCCCGGAGCCTGTGGAGAGCGGACAGGTTTTCTCTCTCCTGGCTCCAGATGTAAGAGCGCCGGGATCGTCATGGCACTTCATATGGATTATGTTGGATCAGCAAGGGTGTTTTGGGGGTTAATAAACGGTTAAAAGAGGGTATGTGTATTTTATTTCAAATAAAGGATTTTTTGGGCGTTTTATTTCTTTTCACTTAAAGGATTAGTAGTGTTGGGGTCCCATAGACACCTACCACTACTAATCTAGTTCTTAGTGGCAGCTGTGAGCTGTCATTAATTCCTTATATTACCCTAATTGCCACAGCACCAGGGCAATAAGGATGAGCCAGGTAAAGCCCGGAATGTTCGTAACTAATAGATGTGACAATTCTGGGCAGCTGCAAGCTGGTGTTCTTAGGCTGGGTGTGGCTAATATCCATGGCGCCTCCCATCCTGATAATACCAGCCCCCACGTTCCTGCTTTACCGTGGCTTTATATAAAAAAATGGGGGGAATACTACTTATTTTTTCCCCCTCTATTTTGAAATCTAGCCACAGTAAAGCTCACAGATGGGATCTGCTGCTGCTGTAGTTTTACCCACACTGGCTATAAAGATATGGTGGGAGCCTATGTCATTTTTTTTAAATTACGGTATGTATTTTTTTTACACTCCTATACAGCAAACTGACTGGAACAAATCACAAACACGGACACAGGGTGGAGGGTGTATAGCAGTCTGCAACCAATCACAGGCACTGGCACAGAGGGAGGCAGGGGAAGCAGTTCATCAACCTAAATTAGAGAGTCTGACTGCAGCGTGATCCTCCGGGAAACACCGGCAAGCATGGTATTTATAACTATCCTGCTCTTACCACCATTTAACTTCCAGCACAGCCCTCTAGCAATTTTACAGCCATTTTACAGCCTCAAAAGTCTAGTCCCCATTGACTTGTATGGAGTTCGTTGTTTGGGGTTACGTTTGGCGTAAAGTTCGCCAGATTTCCCTCCCTTGTGCATTTTTGGCAACCCGGAATATCCACAAGTTTGCTCATCACTAGTTAGAAACTATTTTTTGGGTTTATCTTGCTGGTTTGTTTAAAAAAATCTGTAAAGGTCAACTTATCCTTTAAGTGACATTTTCAGGTTTTCATTAAGAGTCAGATTGTCTTGAAACTGCCTTGCTCTTACTGCAGAATTGATTTTTCTTTTATTGAGGACAGACTGGTGACAAGTCTGTAGACACAAGGTACTCTGGATGTGAGCACATTTTACATAGTAGTGTTTCTTTAATTTGTGTGTCTGTCTTATTCAATCCATTATTACTCCTTCAAGGATATATTCGTGAAATCAACCCCAACCAAGAATATATATGGTCATAAGGCTTAAGAATTATGTTTTGCCAACTTAAAGGGAAGCTGTCATCTGGACTGATTTACAGTGCCTACAAGTAGTATTCAACCCCCTGCAGATTTAGCAGGTTTACACATTCGGAATTAACTTGGCATTGTGACATTTGGACTGTAGATCAGCCTGGAAGTGTGAAATGCACTGCAGCAAAAAAGAATGTTATTTCTTTTTTTATTTTTGTTTTTAAATTGTGAAAAGTTTATTCAGAGTGTCATTTATTATTCAACCCCTCAATCCACCAGAATTCTGTTTGGTTCCCCTAAAGTAATAAGAAGTATTTCAGGCACAAAGAACAATGAGCTTCACATGTTTGGATTAATTATCTCTTTTTCCAGCCTTTTCTGACTAATTAAGACCCTCCCCAAACTTGTGAACAGCACTCATACTTGGTCAACATGGGAAAGACAAAGGAGCATTCCAAGGCCATCAGAGACAATATCGTGGAGGGTCACAAGGCTGGCAAGGGGTACAAAACCCTTTCCAAGGAGTTGGGCCTACCTGTCTCCACTGTTGGGAGCATCATCCGGAAGTGGAAGGCTTATGGAACTACTGTTAGCCTTCCACGGCCTGGACAGCCTTTGAAAGTTTCCACCCGTGCCGAGGCCAGGCTTGACCGAAGAGTCAAGGCTAACCCAAGGACAACAAGGAAGGAGCTCCGGGAAGATCTCATGGCAGTGGGGACATTGGTTTCAGTCAATACCATAAGTAACGTACTCCACCGCAATGGTCTCCATTCCAGACGAGCCCATAAGGTACCTTTACTTTCAAAGCGTCATGTCAAGGCTCGTCTACAGTTTGCTCATGATCACTTGGAGGACTCTGAGACAGACTGGTTCAAGGTTCTCTGGTCAGATGAGACCAAGATCGAGATCTTTGGTGCCAACCACACACGTGACGTTTGGAGACTGGATGGCACTGCATACGACCCCAAGAATACCATCCCTACAGTCAAGCATGGTGGTGGCAGCATCATGCTGTGGGGCTGTTTCTCAGCCAAGGGGCCTGGCCATCTGGTCCGCATCCATGGGAAGATGGATAGCACGGCCTACCTGGAGATTTTGGCCAAGAACCTCCACTCCTCCATCAAGGATCTTAAGATGGGTCGTCATTTCATCTTCCAACAAGACAACGACCCAAAGCACACAGCCAAGAAAACCAAGGCCTGGTTCAAGAGGGAAAAAATCAAGGTGTTGCAGTGGCCTAGTCAGTCTCCTGACCTTAACCCAATTGAAAACTTGTGGAAGGAGCTCAAGATTAAAGTCCACATGAGACACCCAAAGAACCTAGATAACTTGAAGAAGATCTGCATGGAGGAGTGGGCCAAGATAACTCCAGAGACCTGTGCCGGCCTGATCAGGTCTTATAAAAGACGATTATTAGCTGTAATTGCAAACAAGGGTTATTCCACAAAATATTAAACCTAGGGGTTGAATAATAATTGACCCACACTTTTATGTTGAAAATTTATTAAAATTTAACTGAGCAACATAACTTGTTGGTTTGTAAGATTTATGCATCTGTTAATAAATCCTGCTCTTGTTTGAAGTTTGCAGGCTCTAAATTATTTGCATCTTATCAAACCTGCTAAATCTGCAGGGGGTTGAATACTACTTGTAGGCACTGTATACACATCAAAACCTAAAATATTTGATTAAACCTTAAAAGGGGTCTTCGCCTTGTCCCTGCAACTCTCTGTTTTCTACTCCTATTCTTGACAGAAATACTTGCCCAGCCAATCACTGGCCACAGTGGTGACCTGGATAACCAGCGATTGGCTGAGGGGACAGAGACCAGCAGGGACCAAGTGAGCATCAGAAATGAAGCTGTGGAAAATCGAGAAGGGTTAGTGTCATTTTTTTAAGCTCTCTGTCAGGCTACCACCAGGGGAAGCTGGAGCCCTGCAGGAAAAGACACTACAGAGAGCTGAATCAGCATGGAGGTGGACACACAGTGTGTGCTGGAGCACTGCTCTGCAGAGTCAGCCAGAATATAGAGGCCATGGGGCGTGCGGGGGATGGTCAGGCAGGCCAGGTCATACACAGTACGGTAAGAAAGAAGACTGGAGGAACGAGCAAAAGTGGGGTCAAGGTCAGGCCAAGGTCAGTACCAGAGGAACCAACCGAGTGGGGAGGTAGGAGAAGGGGGAATGACTGGGGCTACTGTGGGAAGGAAGGAGGTGGGACGGAACACAGACAGAGCACAGGGGAAGGACGGATCAGGAAACACCTACAGGGACCAGCAATCACAGGCAAAGCAGTGCTAAGCTTATAGCCAGCGCTGGTTCATCAGAGATGACAGAATTTAAAGCATCCGGAAGTGAGGCCCGAGAGAAGTCTCCGCCCCCTAGCCATGTGGACGGGGAGGTGGAACCATGACACTCTCTCACTGGACCCCCCACATAATAATCTTATTACTATTATTATTATTATTTTATGTGCATATATTGTGGACTTTTAGTCTGCTTAAGACGTTAGTTTGCATTATCAAAGTGTGCATTATACAAGTGTGCTGCAATGAATTAGGCCACAATTATCATCATGATGCACTTGGTCATCTATCATCACTTCTCTACCATCATCTAATCATCATGTCTATCTTCCCACAGGTATGTTTGAACAACCACACTACAACCACCCACTTTAATAATTAGTTTTTGTTTAGCCAAGAAAAGTTATTTAGAAAATTGCTGAAAAGTGTTAAAAAAAAATAATCATACTCTCATACTCACTGTATTGTTTTGAGGTTACCCAGAACCCCCTTGTTCTCCACTGCGCTCAACATGGATATGTGATCACTGCAGTCAATGATTGGCTGCAGTGCTCACATGTCTGTGTTGATAAGTCTTCTCTAGGGCAGAAAATAGAGACTGTCAGGTGTGTAAAGATGCAGTGGAGTCAGGGCTGAGTGGATTGGTAAGGTATTTTTCTTGGCTGAACAGCTCTTTAAAGATATGCTATTATACTTAAATGATGGATGACAAATCACTAGGACTATGCCAATCAATAGAATAATAAAGGACTAGTGACTGAGGCTATGTGCGCACGTGTACGCTCTGCACCACACCGAAAATGTGCGCTTCAGAGCGCAGCTGAAAAGCTCCATTCTGAAGCGCATGGTGCCGGCAGATTCGTGCGCTCTGCATGCTGCCTCTCCCTATAGACAGCATACAAACCGCACAGAAGAAGTGACATGTCACTTTTTAGAACGCAGCGATTCGGCAAGCAGCCGAATCGCTGCGTTCTAACATGCCACGTGCGCACAGCTCCTGCACAATCTCCATAGACTGTGCAGGGGACGCAGGACGCATGCAGTTACGCTGCGGTGCAGAACGCAGCGTAACTGCATGTAATACGCACACGTGCGCACATACCCTTAAAGAGGTTGTCCAACCTTAGTGTACAAGTCAAGAGTCACTGTATATGACTGCATACTTGTGAGAGAACTCCTGCTGCCGGTTAATCTTCACAGTGCGGCGTGCGCGCCGAGTATTCACAAGTCTGCAGTCACATAGTGTGACCGCAGGCTTATAGCCTACGGCCGGACAACCTCTTTAATGTGAAATTTGTTGAGCTGCTATACCAGGCATAGCTACCCATAAGGATGACCCACTGCAGTATGAACAATGAAAGGGTTCCGCCATATCCGATTCATTCTCTTGATTGCGGGGATTGGTCTTCCAACAATTAAATATTGATAACCTTTTTTACGCATAGGACTCAAATGTCTAAAGGGGTTCTGACTGCCTATAACATTATGTCTATTGGGCCTGACCTCAGTTTGGTGTGCCAATTAGTAGTAACCACTATCGACCTGTAAGTAACTATAAAAAAAATGTAGCAATGCTACACCTCATGAACATGGAGCAATAAAGACAATGGGAAAATTTCAATTATTGTTATCGCTTCTGAGTACACTTCACCCAGAAGGGGAAGATGGTGGGGGTAGTTGTCTCGTGACGCCACCTGTGGTATGCGGCTGTGAGGGAAGCCACCGCTGCGGGATGTCGCTCTCCTCCGGGGAGGATGATAACGCAGCTCGGGTGTTTCAGCTCTCCACAGGTAGAGCTAGGCCCTGGGGAAGATGATGGTGGTGGTAGTAATGGCCGATGGCGCCGGACGTCGTCGCCGGCAATGACAGGGACAACACAGGGGCTGCAATTCAAAGTTCTCTTTACTCACTGCAACTGTTGTCACCCTTCGAGTGCCGGTTTCCATTATGATGGGCTTCAGAGGCCAGAACCGGTGGTGTGAAGTGTGAGTCCTTCCCTTGTTGCGCGATGTAACATGAATCCCTGGGACCTGTAGTCCTCCAGGAACTCCTGTTTCCGTTCTTAGTGTTCTTCCCGTATAGCAGGCAGCGCAAATCCCACAGACTTCACCGGTGATTCTCCTCTCTTGTCGGTCAGTCGTCCTGGACCTCGTCCAGGCACGACCTCCCCGTCTGCTGGCTGCAGACCTTCTCCTCGAACTGTGTGTGTTGTTCCTCTCTTCCCCCTGGCTGAAACTCCTCTCCTACCCTGGGTCCCTGTCACTAGTGGGTGGAAGCCCCAGTGTTTAGTGGCGACCTTAAGACCCTACCCTAGCCCGATCCCCAGTGAACAGGGCTACAGTTGTGTGTTTATTGTGTTTTCATGTGGAACCGGCACTGACCTCCTCCGAACCCGGGATGAGTACTACACTTTAAAGCGAGATGCAATACCCTGTGGCAACTGAAGCCTCAGGGGTGCCACATTTATCTACATCTTTCATGTTGGACCATGTGTAACTTGACTCTGTTAGGACATAACCATTGTCATTTAATGCAGAACTTTAGTGCCTCAGCTCTACTTTTTCTGCTTGGCTGCTGTACATAATCAACAAAATCACCAGAGTCAGAGCAAAGATCTACTCTAAAGAATGTGTTCACATACAAGCATATACTAATGTTGTATATGTTCTTTTACCTTTGGGCCAGGGTGTGGGATTAAGACTTTAAAGACATAAGAGCAGGAATCCCTCATATTTCTGTGCACTGTGTGTGGAAGAAGACATCATAGCAGCTAGTCACCCCCCACTAGCTCAGAGACAAAGGATAATTTGATACAAAGTATCAATAGGAAAAATCTGAAATAATAGGTTTCCATTAAACAATGCAAAATTACTCCAAGAGTGGATTTGTCAAATATAGCACTTGATTATTTATTAGAAACAGGGGATGGGTGGTTGGGGGTTGGATGACATATACATACATATATATATATATAGCTCTGGCAAAAATTAAGAGACCACTGCAAAATGCTCAGTTTTTCTGACTTTTCTCTTTATAGGTATATTTTTGAGTGAAATATAAATTGTTCTTTTATTCTATAAACTACTGACAACATGTCTACAAATTTCCAAGCAATAAATTTTGTATTTATTTTCTGAAAATGAGAAATGGTCAAAAATAACAAACAATGCATTGCTTTCAGACCTCAAATAATGCAAAGAAAACAAGTTCATAATCATTTAGAAACAACAATACTAATGTTTTAACTCAGAAAGGGTTCACAAATCAATATTTTGTGGAATAACTATGATTTTTATCCACAGCTTTCATACGTCTTGGCATGCTTTCCACCTGTTTTTCACTCTGCTTTTGGGTGACCTTATACCACTCCTGGTTCAAAAATGTAAGCAGCTCTTTGTATGATGGCTTGTGACTATCAATCGTCCTCTTGATTACATTCTAGAGTTTTCAATGGGGTTCAGGTCTGGAGATTGGGCTGGCCTTGACAGGGTTTTTGTCACGCTCCCCGGGTCCTCGGCTCCCCTCCCCGGGTCCTCTGCTCCGCTCCCCGGGTCCTCAGCTCCGCTCCCCGGCTCACCTGCCATGCTCCCCGCTCTCCAGCCTCCGGTGCCCGTCCTTCCCAGGCCCCCTGGTCTCCGCTCCCGGCGCCCGACGGCTTCCCAGGTCCTGGCCGGCTCCCCTGCGTCCTCCTCTCAGCTTCCTTCCCTGGCTTCTGGCACCCGGGCCGCGCGCATGCGCATTAGGGCGCGCGCGCGGTCACTGACCCTTTCTTAAAGGGCCAGCGTCCATTAACAGGAAATGATGCAAAACAGGTACAGGGTATAAAGGGGTTTATTGTCCAAGGGGGCGGGGCCTGATCTTCGTGTTTCCTAAGCTAGGAGTCAGGTCTCCTGGTGTTTTTGTGATATACTCACCTATCTCTCTTGTAGAGCCGTGCCTGCCTCGCCATCCGGTCCTGACCGAATCCCGAACCCCGAACGCTGTCCATCTGCCATCCTGACAGTCCGTACCATCTCGGATCCCTGCGGTGACCCGTCATCTCGCTCCAAAGGTTCCGGACCCCGCTTGACATCATCTCGGCTTCCGAACCTGAGCTGCGTCACCCGGACTACCACCAGTGACTCCGTGGTCCCAGGGACTTCTCCGTTATCCTCGTGTGCACGGACTGTTCTGCTGTCTATAGTGCTCCAGCTACCGGACCCCTTACCACCATCTAGGAGTTCGGCCCAGTGGATCCACCTCCTGGGTCTGCCCGTCCACCTGGCCCTGACAGTAAGATCAGGCCATGGATCCCGCTGCAGCACTAGCAGCCGTACAGGAGGAACTCCAACGCCAGCGTGAGACTCAGACCCGCATGCTGCAATTCATGTCTTCTGTGGACGCCCGCCTGAACACGCTACAAGCGGCAGTTACGTCTTCAGCATCCCGGGCTTCCACTAGTCAGTCCACGGCTCCAGCTCCCGTGGCGACATCTTCAGATACTTCCAGACTTCGTTTGGCCTCACCACCCCGGTACGCCGGAGACCCCAAGACCTGCAGGGGATTCTTAAACCAATGCTCCCTTCATTTCACGCAGCTGCCGCATTTGTTTGCCTCCGATCAAGCCAAGGTTGCCTTCATCATGTCCCATGTAGAGGGTGAGGCACTGGCGTGGATGAACCCCTTGTGGGAGAAGGGGGATCCTGTGACCACGAACATCCAGGAGTTCCTGCAGGCATTCCGTGGCACCTTTGATGAGCCCGGACGCGCCTCCGCGTCCGCTTCGTCTCTTCTCCGGTTACGTCAGGGGACTCTGACGGTGGGCCAATACGCCATCCGGTTTCGCACCTTGGCTTCGGAACTCGGGTGGAACAACAAGGCCCTAACCGCCGCCTTCTGGGAAGGACTCTCGGGGCGAATTAAAGACGAGCTGGCGGGTCGTGACGTACCGACCACCTTGGATGCCCTGATCGCCCTAGCGACTCGAGTGGACATTCGTTTTCAGGAGCGATCCAAGGAAGTGTCCCGTGAGAGACGTCCGGTACGGCATTCCTCTCCTCCGCAGAAGCCCGCCGTACTTCAGTCATCGACAGCTGGGGTTCCCATTCACGAGCCCATGCAGATCGACAGAGTGCGGCAGTCTGAACAACGTCGAGCTGAGCGGCTCGCCAAGGGCCTCTGCTTTTACTGCGGAGAGGACACACACCTGCTACGCTCCTGTCCAGAGAGGCCGGGAAACTCCAAAGCCTAGGGTTGGTAGGAGAGGCCACCCTAGGTGCTGGGACTCTCTCAGACCCGGTTACGTGGACTGTGCAAGTGACAACGGGAGAGACGCGGTTCACGGCTGAGGCATACCTCGATTCCGGGGCAGCAGGCAATTTCATCCAGCAGGCCACGGTAGACAAGTACCAGGTGCCTGTTACTCCACTCGACAAGCCCCTCGTGATTGCCTCTGTGGATGGGAGACCCCTCTCTGACACCATCTCCTGGATCACCAAGCCGGTGGAACTGCGTATCGGTGCCCTGCACACCGAGAACATCGCTTTCTACGTCCTCCCACACATGTCCCATCAAATCCTGCTGGGACTTCCCTGGTTACGGACACACGAACCGTCAGTCAGCTGGGGCACTGGCGAAATCACCCGATGGGGCTCTTCGTGCCATGAGAAGTGTCTGAAGACTATACAACCCATCCGACGACCTCCGGTTCCAGAGAACCTACCGGGGCTGCCCTCGGCCTATTGGTCCTTTGCAGACGTCTTTGACAAAAAGGAATCCGAGGTACTTCCGCCACATTGTCCTTACGATTGTGCCATCGACCTGCTCCCTGGAACAACACCACCTCGAGGACGGATATATCCATTGTCTCCAGCCGAAACAAGGGCCATGTCTACTTACATCACAGAGAGCCTGGCAAGGGGATTCATTCGGAGATCCTCCTCTCCTGCTGGAGCAGGTTTCTTCTTCGTCAAGAAGAGAGAGGGCGACTTACGCCCATGCATAGACTACCGGGGTTTGAATCAAATCACCGTAAAAAACAAGTACCCTCTGCCGCTCATCCCCGAATTGTTTGACCGGCTTAGAGGAGCTCGTGTGTTCACCAAGCTGGATCTTCGGGGTGCTTACAATCTGGTACGCATCCGCTCTGGGGACGAATGGAAGACCGCGTTCAATACGCGCGATGGGCACTATGAATACTGCGTGATGCCCTTCGGCCTGTGTAACGCCCCAGCCGTCTTTCAAGAACTGGTGAACGACGTTTTCCGGGACCTTCTTTACGTCTGTGTAGTAGTGTATCTGGATGACATCCTTGTCTTCTCACCGGACCTCCAGACCCACAGAGAGAACGTACAACTGGTTCTACAAAAACTGAGAGAGAATCGCCTGTACGCCAAGTACGAGAAGTGTGTCTTTGAGCAGTCTTCTCTCCCCTTCCTGGGGTACATCATCTCTGATACTGGACTGCAGATGGATCCAAAGAAGGTCTCCTCCATTCTCAACTGGCCTCCTCCTTCTGGACTGAAGGCAATCCAACGCTTCCTGGGATTCGCCAACTACTACCGCCAGTTCATCCCTCACTTCTCTGCTCTGACTGCTCCTCTCTCCGCTTTGACCAGGAAAGAGGCTAATCCCAAGGACTGGTCCCCGGCGGCCGACGCCGCGTTTGGCTCTCTGAAGCGGGCATTTGCCTCCTCTCCTGTACTCCACCATCCGGAGTTAAACCGCCAGTTCACCTTGGAGGTGGATGCCTCCTCCTCAGGAGCCGGAGCAGTGCTCATGCAGAAGTCCTCCTCCGGGAAGATGGTGACTTGCGGATTCTTCTCCAAGAGCTTCTCAGCGCCTGAACGCAACTACACCATCGGTGACCGAGAGCTCTTGGCAGTCAAACTGGCTCTGGAGGAATGGCGCTACCTTCTGGAAGGAGCAGTATACCCCGTGATTATTTACACGGACCACAAGAACCTGGAATACCTACGGTCCGCTCAGCGACTGAACCCACGGCAAGCCAGGTGGTCCTTATTCTTTGCCAGGTTTGATTTCCAGCTCCATTTCCGACCCGCGGACAAGAATGTACGCGCTGATGCCTTGTCCAGGTCTTTCATGCCCATGGAGCAGGAGGAAGAGACTACCCAACCCATCATCTGTCCTAGCAAAATCATTCCGGTGGCTCCTGTCACCCTGGCCCAGATACCGCCCGGGAAGACCTATGTCTCTGAGACTGACAGGCAAAAAGTGTTACACTGGGGTCATGCCTCGAAAACAGCCGGTCATGCTGGTCAGAAGAGAACTTGGAGTGCGATTGTACGTCACTACTGGTGGCCATCCCTTCGCACGGACGTCGCTGCTTTTGTCTCTGCCTGCTCCTCTTGTGCCAGGAACAAGACGCCCAAACATCTGCCATATGGCCGTCTTCTGCCTCTGCCGATACCCTCAGTTCCGTGGCAACACATAGCGATGGACTTTATTACGGACTTGCCATTGTCCTCCGGGCACACAGTCATATGGGTCGTGGTGGATCGGTTCTCTAAAATGGCTCATTTCGTCCCTATGGCTGGACTGCCCTCTGCTCAACAACTCGCGGATGCCTATATACATCACATCTTCCGCTTGCATGGCTTTCCATTACACATCGTATCCGACAGAGGAACTCAGTTCACCTCCCGCTTCTGGAGGGCTCTCTGCAAACATCTGGGAGTGACTCTGGACTTTTCATCTGCATACCATCCTCAGTCTAATGGCCAAGTGGAGAGGGTCAATCAAATCTTGACCTCTTTTTTACGTCACTATGTCAACGCCCATCACGACGACTGGTCCACGCTTCTTCCTTGGGCTGAATTCTCCCATAACCACCACATCAGTGAGTCGTCCTCCAGCTCTCCCTTCCATGTCGTTTACGGACTCCAGCCCTCCGTCCCATTGCCGGTATCCCCTTCTTCGGATGTCCCTGCTGCTGATACTGTAGCCCGTGACTTTGCAACCATTTGGGACTCTGTCAAGGCGTCCCTTGGGCGTGCTTCCCTACGGATGAAACGACACGCAGACAAGAGACGTCTGGACCCTCCGTGTTTCTCTCCTGGAGATCTCGTCTGGCTTGCTTCCAAGTACGTCCGATTGAAGATACCATCATACAAGCTGGGTCCTCGCTACATCGGGCCGTTTAAAGTCCTCAACAAGATCAATGAGGTCTCCTACAAGCTACAGCTCCCGGCCACGATGAGGATACCCAACTCATTCCACGTCTCCCTGCTCAAGCCGGTTGTCCTTGGTCCCTTCTCCGCTGCTGCCAGTCCGGCTCCTCCACCTATTGCCGATGACGACATCTATGCGGTAAGGGATATCGTGGCCATGAAGACCGTACGGGGTCGACAGTTCTTCCTGGTGGACTGGGAGGGGTATGGTCCTGAGGATAGGTCCTGGGAGCCCAGGGAGAACGTGGGCACTCCTCTGATCCGTGCCTTCATGTCCCGGTTGCGGGGAGGTGGGCGTGGGGGGGGGTACTGTCACGCTCCCCGGGTCCTCGGCTCCCCTCCCCGGGTCCTCTGCTCCGCTCCCCGGGTCCTCAGCTCCGCTCCCCGGCTCACCTGCCACGCTCCCCGCTCTCCAGCCTCCGGTGCCCGTCCTTCCCAGGCCCCCTGGTCTCCGCTCCCGGCGCCCGACGGCTTCCCAGGTCCTGGCCGGCTCCCCTGCGTCCTCCTCTCAGCTTCCTTCCCTGGCTTCTGGCACCCGGGCCGCGCGCATGCGCATTAGGGCGCGCGCGCGGTCACTGACCCTTTCTTAAAGGGCCAGCGTCCATTAACAGGAAATGATGCAAAACAGGTACAGGGTATAAAGGGGTTTATTGTCCAAGGGGGCGGGGCCTGATCTTCGTGTTTCCTAAGCTAGGAGTCAGGTCTCCTGGTGTTTTTGTGATATACTCACCTATCTCTCTTGTAGAGCCGTGCCTGCCTCGCCATCCGGTCCTGACCGAATCCCGAACCCCGAACGCTGTCCATCTGCCATCCTGACAGTCCGTACCATCTCGGATCCCTGCGGTGACCCGTCATCTCGCTCCAAAGGTTCCGGACCCCGCTTGACATCATCTCGGCTTCCGAACCTGAGCTGCGTCACCCGGACTACCACCAGTGACTCCGTGGTCCCAGGGACTTCTCCGTTATCCTCGTGTGCACGGACTGTTCTGCTGTCTATAGTGCTCCAGCTACCGGACCCCTTACCACCATCTAGGAGTTCGGCCCAGTGGATCCACCTCCTGGGTCTGCCCGTCCACCTGGCCCTGACAGTTTTGATGTGGTGGTCCTTCATCCACAGATTGATTGACCTAGCTGTGTGGCATGGCGCATTGTCCTGCTGGAAAAAACAGTCCTCAGAGTTGGGGACCATTGCCTGAGCAGAAGGAAGCAACTGTTTTTCTAGGATAACCTTGTATGTGGCTTGATTCATACGTCCTTTGCAATAATGTTTCTTTCATTTTCTTTACCTAATTTTCAGCTTTGCCCAACACCTGGTCATTTAACGGTAAGGCTATGTGCGCACGTTGTGTACAGTCACTGCAGAATTTTCTGCAGCGATCTGAAGAGCACATGTGCGCTTCAAATCGCTGCAGAAAATGTCCGTAGAGAAAAAAAAAAAGCCGATTCCATGCGCTCTGCCTGCAGCTCCTGCCATAGACAGAGCAGGAGCTGCCGGCAAAGCGCACGGAAGAAGTGACATGTCACTTCTTAGAACGCGCGCTTCGGGCAGCAGCCGAAGCGCTGCGCTCTAAGACGCCACGTGCGCACGGCCCCTGCACAATCTCCATAGACTGTGCAGGGAACGCAGGACGCATGCAGTTACGCTGCGCTACAAAGCGCAGCGTAACTGCATGTAATACGCACGCGTGCGCACATAGCCTTAGACGAAGACCTGGGGAGGTGTACAAGCCACAGTGTCTTTCACCCACTGTGAAATTTGGTGGAGGATCGGTGATGATCTGGGGATGCTTCAGCAAGGCTGCAATTGGGCAGGTTAATCTTTGCAAAGGAGGTATGAATTAAGCCGCATACAAGGTTATCCTGGAAAAACAGTTGCTTCCTTTTGCTCAGGAAATATTCCCCAACTTTGAGGACTGTTTTTTACAGCAGGATAATGCACCATGCCACACAGCTAGGTCAATCAATGTGTGGATGAAGGACCACCACACCAAAACCCTCTCATGACCAGCCCAATCTCCAGACCTGAACCCCATTGAAAACTTCTGAAATGTAATCAAGAGGAAGATGGATAGTCACAGGCCATTATAGAAAGAAGAACTGCTTAAATTTTTGCACCAGGAGTGGCATAAGGTCACCCAAAAGCAGTGTGAAAGACTCGTGGAACTCTTGTTTTCTGTGCATTACTTGAGGTCTTAAAGCAATGCATTTTTTTGTTATTTTGACCATTACTCATTTTCAGAAAATACAAAATTTCTTGCTTGGAAATTCGGAGACATGTTGTCAGTAGTTTATAGAATAAAAGAACAAATTACATTTCACTCAAAAATATACCTATAAAGAGAAAAATCAGTTTTGAAGTGGTCTCTTAATTTTTTCCAGAGCTGTGTATGTATGTATATATATATTATTTATATATATATACACACACACACACACACATACACATACACACACACACACACACACACACACACGCACCACACACACATACAGATTCATATGTTAGATTTTTTTGCAATGGTAGACTGGAAATCCAGGATGAAAAGAGGTTAAGTGTGTACGGCTCAACTGAGGCATGGCAGATTGGTGCCCATCAGAGTGTATACATGCCCTTCCTCAGCTCCCATTACATGCTGACAGTCTCATAGATTTCACTGTAATGTGGGCTGCAGGTATAGGTTGTGGGTCATGCTTGGAAGGTTTTAATGTCAGAGAGAAAGAGATTTATAATGGTGGATGACTTCTCCCCATTCTGGCCGGACCAATGCCTGCTTTATAGAGCATAGGCAAAAAAACAGCACCGCTAAGAAACACTAAAGCTAAGGAGATATCCAGCTTGGTCACAACAGCTGGTTCACAGTACGCATCTTCCTGCACATAATTAACATGTATTACTAATTATTATCACTATTATCAAATATTAGTTATGTCTGTAAAATAGATATCATGACACATGATAAGAGATAGGGGAATTTTAGAAGGTACTACCATCGATATAGGACGGGATCTACACACATTGTAGGTCTGCTGTTATTTAGATTATGAGGGCACACTGACGTCTTGGATTATTGTTATCTCGTGTTCTTTTTATTAGTTTCCTAAATAAACACGAATGGATTCTGCTGAACTATACAGAAATTGCTGCCATTCACACCAGTCTTTCTTTCCAATGGAGCACACTAAATTCCCTACAGCCATGTGAGATCTGATTTGATAGGTTGCTAGTTTTTTTGGAAAATGAGATCTAACCCACACACTAAATGCAGAGGTCGTCTTCAATTCACAGTCAGGACCCCGATACAGCACAGCAAAAGGTGACACTTCCCATACTGTGTCTTACAAGCCAATGTCTTCTTCCATTATATATACTGTATGTACAGTACAGACCAAAAGTTTGGACACACCTTCTCATTCAAACAGTTTTCTTTATTTTCATGACTCTAAAAATTGTAGATTCACATTGAAGACATCAAAACTATAAATGAAAACATGTGGAATGAAATACTTAACAAAAAAGTGTGAAACAACTGATAATATGTCTTATATTCTAGGTTCTTCAAAGTAGCCACCTTTTGCTTTGAATACTGCGTTGCACACTCTTGGCATTCTCTTGATGAGCTTCAAAAGGTAGTCACCGGAAATGGTTTTCCAACAGTCTTGAAAGAGTTTCCAGAGATGCTTAGCACTTGTTGGCCCTTTTGGCTTCACTCTGCAGTCCAGCTTACCCCAAACCATCTCGATTGGGTTCAAGTCTGGTGACTGTGAAGCCCAGGTCATCTGGTGTAGCATCCAATCACCCTCCTACTTAGTCAAATAGCCCTTACACAGCCTGGAGATGTGTTTTGGGTCATTGTCCTGTTGAAAAATAAATAATGGTCCAACTAAACGCAAACCGGATGGAATAGCATGCCACTGCAAGATGCTGTGGTAGTCATGGTGGTTCAGTATGCCTTCAATTTTGAATAAATCCCCAACAGTGTCACCAGCCAAGCACCCCCACACCATCACACCTCCTCCTCCATGCTTCACGATGGGAACCAGGCATGTAGAGTCCATCCGTTCACCTTTTCTACAAAGACACGGTGGTTGGATCCAAAGATCTCAAATTTTGGCTCATTAGACCAAAGCACAGATTTCCACTGGTCTAATGTCCATTCCTTGTGTTCTTTAGAACAAACAAGTCTCTTCTGCTTGTTGCCTGTCCTTCGCAGTGGTTTCCTAGCAGCTATTTTACCATGAAGGCCTGCTGCACAAAGTCTCCTCTTAACAGTTGTTCTAGAGATGAGGTGTGTCCAAACTTTTGGTCTGTTATATATATATATATATATAAGGATTTTGGGGGCTTTTTTGAGTAATGTTAAAATATAAGCCCTGCTCCAAAAATAAGCACTAGCTGTTGTTCCATAAAGAAGTGTCTAAGCAGCTATAAATGTTATAGCAGGACTCTTGAAGAAACCAAACACCTTCAAGAGAAAGCAGAGCCAACCCCCCAAAAAAATTCACTCACCAGACCCCAAATAATTACATTTGGCAAGTGCCGATGGTGGATGTGCTCTCACATAGAGATCTATATCGCTATCTGGTACCTCGCTGGTTCAGCTGCATTGGACTGCAGCTCTCACAAACAGATCGGGGACCAGTATAACTCCGCGTGAGTGATACTGCTTACAGTCACCAGGGGGAGCCAACCGCTGTAGAACACAGAGGAACCTGACAGTATGTGAGAGCCTTTTGTCGATTTTCTAATCTTTTAGGGGGTGTCTCCTTTCTTTTGGGGGTAAATTTAGAATTACTTAGAGAACAATAAATGTAAGAAGGTAAGTTAAACCTTTGTAAATACATGTAGCCACCACTATAGGACTGGTTCTACACCACAAGAATAGCAGATCAGATAAGAAAATGTCTGGTACAGTACCAGTAATAGGAGTAACACAAAATGCTGATATTCCAGAATGTGATGACTGATTATATTTGAATAAATGTGCACTATTGTTTATTGGAAAATATAAGACATCCCCTGAAAATAAACACTAGCACACCTTTCAGAACAAAAAATAATATAGGACCCTGTTTTATTTTCGATGTATATGTGGCGCCCTGGACTAGCCAGGTCGTCACAGATAACACACAAACACCCCCACCCCCATTAGACAGTGACACCAGCCAAACAAAAACCCTTCTTGCCTCCCTCCAGTGTCTGATGTCCACACCAGGTGGGGCGGAGCCAAGCGGTTGGCCCCACCCACCGAGGAGTTCACAGACCTGGAGGTGGGAAAAGCGTGAGTTAGAGTTTGGAGTTTGAAGTGAGAGGAGCAAACACTTGGGTGTCTGGGTTTGTGGCCCAGGCACTGACAGCAAGGTTGGCAGACGGTGGGGGCCGTCTGCAGGAGTGGTGAAGCAACGCGGAACCGTAGGACCGGGGTCGGGCGTTGGCCCGCCGGTACCGACCGGGGAGCGAAGTGAAGCCAGCACACACAGGCAGGGCCATCGGACCCTGACCAGGCTTGGAGCCGCCGACAATAGTCAAATCCAAATGTGACCGGAACCCCAGGGGTTTCCTAACAACCAAAGACCCGATAGAAGGCAACAGCCTACACCGTGAGGTTATACAGCTACCGCCTAAGGCTAGAGACTCAAGGACCAGCGTCTGCGGGCAAACGGGCTCTTCCGGCATCCATACACCGTGGAGCGGACTACCATTGGGGATCCATAGTAGTCAAACGAGAACATAAAGGTGCAGGGAAAGACAGCCGCCATCACCTGTCCGAGGAGAGAGACACTGCAGCCGGCTGCGGGACCCGTCCATCCAGCCGTTTGGTTTACCGAGGACTTTGTGTATCTCTTACTGAGTGAGTACACCCGTGCCATCCGGCACCGCGCCGCGCTGTCCCTGCAACCCTGCACCTCACCAACCCTGCCTCCCCGTCACATCACCGGGCCCCGGGACCACCGACCCCTACCCACGGAGGGGGAAAACAACATCCCAGCTGCTCCCTACCATCGCTCCCGGGATCCCCATCACCAGCAGCGGTGGTGCCCATCTTCACCACGACCCGTGGGTGGTGTCACGGACTAAGGCGGGCTTTGCACGTTGCGACATCGCAAGCCGATGCTGCGATGTCGCACGCGATAGTCCCCGCCCCCGTCGCAGGTACGATATCTTGTGATAGCTGGCGTAGCGAAAATTATCGCTACGCCAGCTTCACATGCACTCACCTGCCCTGCGACCGTCGCTCTGGCCGGCGTCCCACCTCCTTCCTAAGGGGGCGGGTCGTGCGGCGTCATAGCGACGTCACACGGCAGGCGGCCAATAGCGGCGGAGATGAGCAGGATGTAAACATTCCGCCCACCTCCTTCCTTCCGTATAGCCGCCGGCGGCAGGTAAGGAGATGTTCCTCGCTCCTGCGGCTTCACACACAGCGATGTGTGCTGCCGCAGGAACGAGGAGCTACATCATACCTGTCGCTGTACCGGCATTATGGAAATGTCGGTGAATGCAACGATGATACGAAAACGACGTTTTTGCGCTCGTTCATTGTATCATCTAGCATTTACACAGTACGATGTCGAAAGTGACGCCGGATGTGCGTCACTTTCGGTTTGACCCCACCGATGTCGCAACGTGCAAAGCCGCCCTAAATCCCCCAAACTAACCACCCTTTTCACTCACGGGCGAGGGGCGCTGCTCGAGTCCCCGGATCCGGCCCACCGCTCGAGCCACCGAGCAGCAGCAGCCACAGCAGAGGCCGGACCCGAGCGTTAGCGAGCGACCAGCAGCGGCGGCGTCCTCCCCGCCCGCGACAACTTGGTGTCACGAACAGGATTGAACCGCTCTACTTACCAGTAGAAGTGCGTCTTGTGATCTCCGCCGGCGGTGTCCCACGCCCGGAACAGCGGCGTGGGTGGAGGCTCGGGTGGCCCAATTAAGCCGCAGGCTGCAGACCCGGCTCCAGCTCCTTGTTCAAGAATGGGAGGCTGGAATGGTGGAAGTGGTGATGACCGTGCAGGCCCGTGAGGTGAAAGCAGAATCGGAGGAGTGGGTGAGTGACCCACGCCCCTGTGTCCCGGAGGGACCGGTCGCTGCGGCCGGCAGCCGAGGGGCCCGGTCTGCCGTCGCTCAGCCAGCTGCGTTTCCCGCTGCTTGTATTGGTCGGCGCCACCCCGCTGGCCGGCCTGCTGCTCCCGAACCCGACAACAGATGACATCACTCCCGCCTGCGAAGATCCACCTGCAGGTGCTGCCCGCGAACGACAACTTGTCCGGCCAGCCCCGACCCCGCTCCCCTGGAAGGTGCCCACTCCCCAAAGGGAGCCATCCAGCTCGGAGGCGGCCGCACCCGAAGAGGCCCCGGCAGTCCGCCCGGCCAGTACAGAGGTGGAGGGTAGCCCGCCTCACGCCCGGAAGGTGACGCTGACCGCTCTCAAACTCCAGGTCTCGGCTGAGGCTGCGGAGGGTTGCCGCTGCAAGGCAGCAAAGCAGGCCGCGACACAGCAGTGCCCCCCTAACCATAAGGTGCTGGTCGTGGCCCACATCGGGGGGTACTAGCTGGGCCCAACCCCCGCGCTGGAGGAGCCGCCATGTTGGGAGCGCCAGCCAAACCTGATGGGCCGGGAGACAGCGGCCCGGGAGAAAGAGAAGGCTGCTATCCTGGCCCGCACCGAGGAGGCAAAGGACGCTCTCCGGAGATCTCTCCCGAAGCTCGGGGCCCGATCTTTGAAGGTCCAGTCCGGCAGTTTTACCCCCGGCGTGGATGGGGGTTTATTCATGAGCCAAGCCTGGGGGTCGAGGCATTCTTCTGCAGGCGAGATGTGCACAGCCAACTGTCCCTGGGCCATCTGGAGCGTGACCTTTGTGTGGGAGAGTTGGTCACATATACCTGTCACCTAGGAGAGAGGGGCTGGTTCGCCCTAGATGTCCAGAGAAGGGTGAGCCATGATGACCACGAGCAGCCCCGGTCACCTCCTCCGCCATACAGTCCTAGGGTGGATCCGGAGGAAGCGAGTGGTGATGGTGATCTCCAGTAGTGGCAGTGGTCCGCCGTTGCAAGCAGTTGTCCCGTTGGGACCCACAGCAGTTTAATTGAATGACATTAATCAACCGTGATCTTCATCTGATTGTCTACCTGATTATTCCGGCCATTGCCGGCAAGTTGTCCCCGGAGGGACTTTCTGAGTTTTACCACCTGCATGAGAGACTACTCATGGACATGGCCGAGAACTGGCAGGCCACCCACGAACTGGTGGGCATGTAAATAGTTGTATGGGATGGAAACCGTTGCCGCCTCCGGAGAGGCAGATTGGAGGAAGGGCCCGCAGCAGAGCAGGCTGGGGCCCGGCCACCACCAGGACCGGTGGCCATCCTCCGGGGGTCAGGGGCCCCCCCTGGACGTGGGGTCCCCTGAAGTGACAGCCGGGTGCGAGTAACCGTACCCGTTCCCACTCGGGCAGCCTGAACCTGGACTGGGGTCAAGGGGTGCTGCCCACTTCTTAGGGGCAGCATCAGGGCTAGGTTGCTTGGGTGGGAGAGCGGAAGACATCCGTCCGTCCGTCATTATTAAAAATGTTTTTATTTATATGTGTAACGTTTAAGTGTCCTAACAAAAATGCTTATATGTTTTACAGTTTTGGAAAAAAAAAAAAAAAACGGTGATGGACGGGCAGCCAGCGGATGGTCTGCATTTCACCGAGGGGGAATGTGGCGCCCTGGACTAGCCAGGTAGTCACAGATAACACACAAACACCCCCACCCCCATTAGACAGTGACACCAGCCAAACAAAAACCCTTGTTGCCTCCCTCCAGTGTCTGATGTCCACACCAGGTGGGGCGGAGCCAAGCGGGTGGCCCCACCCACCGAGGAGTTCACAAACCTGGAGGCGGGAAAAGTGTGAGTTAGAGTTTGGAGTTTGAAGTGAGAGGAGCAAACACTTGGGTGTCTGGGTTTGTGGCCCAGGCACTGACAGCAAGGTTGGCAGACGGTGGGGGCCGTCTGCAGGAGTGGTGAAGCAACGCGGAACCGTAGGACCGGGATCGGGCGTTGGCCCGCCGGCACCGACCGGGGAGCGAAGTGAAGCCAGCACACACAGGCAGGGCCATCGAACCCTGACCAGGCTTGGAGCCGCCGACAATAGTCAAATCCGAATGTGACCAGAACCCCAGGGGTTTCCTAACAACCAAAGACCCGATAGAAGGCAACAGCCCACATTGTGAGGGTATACAGCTACCGCCTAAGGCTAGAGACCCAAGGGCCAGCGCCTGCGGGCAAACGGGCTCCTCCGGCATCCATACACCGGGGAGCGGACTACCATTGGGGATCCATAGTAGTCAAATGAGAACATCAAGGTGCAGGGAAAGACAGCCGCCATCACCTGTCCGGGGAGACAGCAGCGCCGGACCCGAGCGTTAGCGAGCGACCAGCAGCGGCGGCGTCCTCCCCGCCCGCGACATATATACTGTATATATTGCATTGAGTGGGCTCTATCTTAAAGGAAACCTGTCACTTGATTCCTGCTTTCCAAATAACGGGCAGCATGGATCAGAGCCTGGCTGTATATTTATACCCAGATATGTTTCACTCTGACTCACTATGGTGTTTCAGAGAAAGTTTAGTTTGGGGAGCCGGCCAAGTACTGTAGGGAGGGACGATATAAGCTGATGAGTTCCCGGCAGGATTCCCCCAGCCAAACTCCAGCTGATTGACAGGTCTCTTCCTATGTACACACATGGGACAAACCTGTCAGTCAATTGGAGCAGGGTGAATCTGGCCGGGGACAACATTCCACTCATCTCGCCTGTCCTTCTAATCCCCAGCTGGCTCTGATTCACAGGCAGCATGAATTGATGGACAGGTTTCCTTTAACAAGATTATATGTGTCCTAGGCTGGGGTCACCAAACAATGGGGGCTACTAAATAATTGAAGCTGAATGAAATAGCCTCGGAAAGGAATCTAAAACTAAGCAAATATTGGGAGTTGCATAATTTGCCCAGCTTTCAATGAATATTTCCCAGTTATGTGCTATATAAGGCTAATCTGGAAGATAACGGGCCATTTAAATTGCAATATTAATGGAAGGAAATCCAATGGTACCATAGAGAGGGCCTTATGGCTGTTAATGTGGGGTACTATTGATGGGGAACACTGGTGGAATAGGGTTACCTAGTTTACGTAGGTCAATGATATGCTACGGTCTTGCTGTGTTCCAAGAGATCATCATTTTCGTCTGGCATCGGTAACTCCCAATATGTTGGGCCAGATGATGCGGTAGAATGATGACATCACACGGCTAAAGTATACGTATTGCTTAATTGTTAATATTCTATTGCATCCTCTACGTGTTCAAGAACACTTGTCCTTACGTTTCACATGTCCTTATCTGGTTCCCCCCTCACATAGCCTTTATCACATTACATCCTCTATAGACAACAAGCCTTTGTGTTAAAATTACACGCTCTGCTCAGGTAGTCTGTATAGACAATTTCCATGAGCGGTTTTATGCAGAGAAGTCATTGAGGATGCACAGCTTGTATATTGTGAAAATGATTCCCCCACCTAGATCCTCTCCTTTCCCCCACCTGCCTGCCCATTGTCTGTACACAGTTGCAGATTCACGGTAATAAAATATTAATAGGGGATTTTCAGTACACAGTGTCTACTTCTCCCGGCAGAGCCAGATCCTTCCTACAATAAACGCAAACCCCACAGAGGGTCTGATTAACATGCTGGCAGCATTACAGGAACCCATACAGGCATCTGATTAGGAGTGCAGATCTGATGTAGATAGGAGAAACCCGCACTGCCTCTTTTTAACCCACTAGCATCCAAAATAGCATCTTAGCCTGTCCTGATAAACTACATGAAGGAGACAGTCCGGAGACAATTTAGAGTAGATTATACACAAATTCGACACTGTCTGATCCTATCATGTAACAGTCAGGAGATCACTTATATCACATTATATAGAAACCTACTACTGTCTCATCCTGTCCTACTAATCTGTGGTGAGGAGATCACTTATATCACATTATATAGAAACCTACTACTGTCTCATCCTGTCCTACTAATCTGTGGTCAGGAGATCACTTAGATCACATTATATAGAAACCTACTACTGTCTCATCCTGTCCTACTAATCTGTGGTCAGGAGATCACTTAGATCACATTATATAGAAACCTACTACTGTCTCATCCTGTCCTACTAATCTGTGATCAGGAGATCACTTAGATCACATTATATAGAAACCTACTACTATCTCATCCTGTCCTACTAATCTGTGATCAGGAGATCACTTAGATCACATTATATAGAAACCTACTACTGTCTCATCCTGTCCTACTAATCTGTGGTCAGGAGATCACATATATCACATTATATAGAAACCTACTACTGTCTCATCCTGTCCTACTAATCTGTGATCAGGAGATCACTTAGATCACATTATATAGAAACCTACTACTGTCTCATCCTGTCCTACTAATCTGTGGTCAGGAGATCACTTAGATCACATTATATAGAAACCTACTACTGTCTCATCCTGTCCTACTAATCTGTGATCAGGAGATCACTTAGATCACATTATATAGAAACCTACTACTGTCTCATCCTGTCCTACTAATCTGTGATCAGGAGATCACTTAGATCACATTATATAGAAACCTACTACTGTCTCATCCTGTCCTACTAATCTGTGATCAGGAGATCACTTAGATCACATTATATAGAAACCTACTACTGTCTCATCCTGTCCTACTAATCTGTGGTCAGGAGATCACATATATCACATTATATAGAAACCTACTACTGTCTCATCCTGTCCTACTAATCTGTGATCAGGAGATCACTTAGATCACATTATATAGAAACCTACTACTGTCTCATCCTGTCCTACTAATCTGTGGTCAGGAGATCACTTAGATCACATTATATAGAAACCTACTACTGTCTCATCCTGTCCTACTAATCTGTGATCAGGAGATCACTTATATCACATTATATAGAAACCTACTACTGTCTCATCCTGTCCTAGTAATCTGTGATCAGGAGATCACTTATATCACATTATATAGAAACCTACTACTGTCTCATCCTGTCCTACTAATCTGTGGTGAGGAGATCACTTATATCACATTATATAGAAACCTACTACTGTCTCATCCTGTCCTACTAATCTGTGGTGAGGAGATCACTTATATTACATTATATAGAAACCTACTACTGTCTCATCCTGTCCTACTAATCTGTGATCAGGAGATCACTTATATTACATTATATAGAAACCTACTACTGTCTCATCCTGTCCTACTAATCTGTGGTCAGGAGATCACTTATATCACATTATATAGAAACCTACTACTGTCTCACCCTGTCCTACTAATCTGTGGTGAGGAGATCACTTATATTACATTATATAGAAACCTACTACTGTCTCATCCTGTCCTACTAATCTGTGGTCAGGAGATCACTTATATCACATTATATAGAAACCTACTACTGTCTCAGCCTGTCCTACTAATCTGTGATCAGGAGATCACTTATATCACATTATATAGAAACCTACTACTGTCTCATCCTGTCCTAGTAATCTGTGATCAGGAGATCACTTATATCACATTATATAGAAACCTACTACTGTCTCATCCTGTCCTACTAATCTGTGGTGAGGAGATCACTTATATCACATTATATAGAAACCTACTACTGTCTCATCCTGTCCTACTAATCTGTGGTGAGGAGATCACTTATATTACATTATATAGAAACCTACTACTGTCTCATCCTGTCCTACTAATCTGTGGTCAGGAGATCACTTATATCACATTATATAGAAACCTACTACTGTCTCATCCTGTCCTACTAATCTGTGGTCAGGAGATCACTTATATCACATTATATAGAAACCTACTACTGTCTCATCCTGTCCTACTAATCTGTGGTCAGGAGATCACTTAGATCACATTATATAGAAACCTACTACTGTCTCATCCTGTCCTACTAATCTGTGGTCAGGAGATCACATATATCACATTATATAGAAACCTACTACTGTCTCATCCTGTCCTACTAATCTGTGGTCAGGAGATCACTTAGATCACATTATATAGAAACCTACTACTGTCTCATCCTGTCCTACTAATCTGTGATCAGGAGATCACTTATATTACATTATATAGAAACCTACTACTGTCTCATCCTGTCCTACTAATCTGTGGTCAGGAGATCACTTATATCACATTATATAGAAACCTACTACTGTCTCATCCTGTCCTACTAATCTGTGGTGAGGAGATCACTTATATCACATTATATAGAAACCTACTACTGTCTCATCCTGTCCTACTAATCTGTGGTCAGGAGATCACATATATCACATTATATAGAAACCTACTACTGTCTCATCCTGTCCTACTAATCTGTGATCAGGAGATCACTTAGATCACATTATATAGAAACCTACTACTGTCTCATCCTGTCCTACTAATCTGTGGTCAGGAGATCACTTAGATCACATTATATAGAAACCTACTACTGTCTCATCCTGTCCTACTAATCTGTGATCAGGAGATCACTTAGATCACATTATATAGAAACCTACTACTGTCTCATCCTGTCCTACTAATCTGTGATCAGGAGATCACTTAGATCACATTATATAGAAACCTACTACTGTCTCATCCTGTCCTACTAATCTGTGATCAGGAGATCACTTAGATCACATTATATAGAAACCTACTACTGTCTCATCCTGTCCTACTAATCTGTGGTCAGGAGATCACATATATCACATTATATAGAAACCTACTACTGTCTCATCCTGTCCTACTAATCTGTGATCAGGAGATCACTTAGATCACATTATATAGAAACCTACTACTGTCTCATCCTGTCCTACTAATCTGTGGTCAGGAGATCACTTAGATCACATTATATAGAAACCTACTACTGTCTCATCCTGTCCTACTAATCTGTGATCAGGAGATCACTTATATCACATTATATAGAAACCTACTACTGTCTCATCCTGTCCTAGTAATCTGTGATCAGGAGATCACTTATATCACATTATATAGAAACCTACTACTGTCTCATCCTGTCCTACTAATCTGTGGTGAGGAGATCACTTATATCACATTATATAGAAACCTACTACTGTCTCATCCTGTCCTACTAATCTGTGGTGAGGAGATCACTTATATTACATTATATAGAAACCTACTACTGTCTCATCCTGTCCTACTAATCTGTGATCAGGAGATCACTTATATTACATTATATAGAAACCTACTACTGTCTCATCCTGTCCTACTAATCTGTGGTCAGGAGATCACTTATATCACATTATATAGAAACCTACTACTGTCTCACCCTGTCCTACTAATCTGTGGTCAGGAGATCACTTATATTACATTATATAGAAACCTACTACTGTCTCATCCTGTCCTACTAATCTGTGGTCAGGAGATCACTTATATCACATTATATAGAAACCTACTACTGTCTCAGCCTGTCCTACTAATCTGTGATCAGGAGATCACTTATATCACATTATATAGAAACCTACTACTGTCTCATCCTGTCCTAGTAATCTGTGATCAGGAGATCACTTATATCACATTATATAGAAACCTACTACTGTCTCATCCTGTCCTACTAATCTGTGGTGAGGAGATCACTTATATCACATTATATAGAAACCTACTACTGTCTCATCCTGTCCTACTAATCTGTGGTGAGGAGATCACTTATATTACATTATATAGAAACCTACTACTGTCTCATCCTGTCCTACTAATCTGTGGTCAGGAGATCACTTATATCACATTATATAGAAACCTACTACTGTCTCATCCTGTCCTACTAATCTGTGGTCAGGAGATCACTTATATCACATTATATAGAAACCTACTACTGTCTCATCCTGTCCTACTAATCTGTGGTCAGGAGATCACTTAGATCACATTATATAGAAACCTACTACTGTCTCATCCTGTCCTACTAATCTGTGGTCAGGAGATCACATATATCACATTATATAGAAACCTACTACTGTCTCATCCTGTCCTACTAATCTGTGGTCAGGAGATCACTTAGATCACATTATATAGAAACCTACTACTGTCTCATCCTGTCCTACTAATCTGTGATCAGGAGATCACTTATATTACATTATATAGAAACCTACTACTGTCTCATCCTGTCCTACTAATCTGTGGTCAGGAGATCACTTATATCACATTATATAGAAACCTACTACTGTCTCACCCTGTCCTACTAATCTGTGGTGAGGAGATCACTTATATTACATTATATAGAAACCTACTACTGTCTCATCCTGTCCTACTAATCTGTGGTCAGGAGATCACTTATATCACATTATATAGAAACCTACTACTGTCTCAGCCTGTCCTACTAATCTGTGATCAGGAGATCACTTATATCACATTATATAGAAACCTACTACTGTCTCATCCTGTCCTACTAATCTGTGGTCAGGAGATCACTTAGATCACATTATATAGAAACCTACTACTGTCTCATCCTGTCCTACTAATCTGTGGTCAGGAGATCACATATATCACATTATATAGAAACCTACTACTGTCTCATCCTGTCCTACTAATCTGTGGTCAGGAGATCACTTATATCACATTATATAGAAACCTACTACTGTCTCATCCTGTCCTAGTAATCTGTGATCAGGAGATCACATATCACATTATATAGAAACCTACTACTGTCTCATCCTGTCCTACTAATCTGTGGTCAGGAGATCACTTATATCACATTATATAGAAACCTACTACTGTCTCATCCTGTCCTACTAATCTGTGGTCAGGAGATCACTTAGATCACATTATATAGAAACCTACTACTGTCTCATCCTGTCCTACTAATCTGTGGTCAGGAGATCACATATATCACATTATATAGAAACCTACTACTGTCTCATCCTGTCCTACTAATCTGTGGTCAGGAGATCACTTAGATCACATTATATAGAAACCTACTACTGTCTCATCCTGTCCTACTAATCTGTGATCAGGAGATCACTTATATTACATTATATAGAAACCTACTACTGTCTCATCCTGTCCTACTAATCTGTGGTCAGGAGATCACTTATATCACATTATATAGAAACCTACTACTGTCTCATCCTGTCCTACTAATCTGTGGTGAGGAGATCACTTATATCACATTATATAGAAACCTACTACTGTCTCATCCTGTCCTACTAATCTGTGGTCAGGAGATCACATATATCACATTATATAGAAACCTACTACTGTCTCATCCTGTCCTACTAATCTGTGATCAGGAGATCACTTAGATCACATTATATAGAAACCTACTACTGTCTCATCCTGTCCTACTAATCTGTGGTCAGGAGATCACTTAGATCACATTATATAGAAACCTACTACTGTCTCATCCTGTCCTACTAATCTGTGATCAGGAGATCACTTAGATCACATTATATAGAAACCTACTACTGTCTCATCCTGTCCTACTAATCTGTGATCAGGAGATCACTTAGATCACATTATATAGAAACCTACTACTGTCTCATCCTGTCCTACTAATCTGTGATCAGGAGATCACTTAGATCACATTATATAGAAACCTACTACTGTCTCATCCTGTCCTACTAATCTGTGGTCAGGAGATCACATATATCACATTATATAGAAACCTACTACTGTCTCATCCTGTCCTACTAATCTGTGATCAGGAGATCACTTAGATCACATTATATAGAAACCTACTACTGTCTCATCCTGTCCTACTAATCTGTGGTCAGGAGATCACTTAGATCACATTATATAGAAACCTACTACTGTCTCATCCTGTCCTACTAATCTGTGATCAGGAGATCACTTATATCACATTATATAGAAACCTACTACTGTCTCATCCTGTCCTAGTAATCTGTGATCAGGAGATCACTTATATCACATTATATAGAAACCTACTACTGTCTCATCCTGTCCTACTAATCTGTGGTGAGGAGATCACTTATATCACATTATATAGAAACCTACTACTGTCTCATCCTGTCCTACTAATCTGTGGTGAGGAGATCACTTATATTACATTATATAGAAACCTACTACTGTCTCATCCTGTCCTACTAATCTGTGATCAGGAGATCACTTATATTACATTATATAGAAACCTACTACTGTCTCATCCTGTCCTACTAATCTGTGGTCAGGAGATCACTTATATCACATTATATAGAAACCTACTACTGTCTCACCCTGTCCTACTAATCTGTGGTCAGGAGATCACTTATATTACATTATATAGAAACCTACTACTGTCTCATCCTGTCCTACTAATCTGTGGTCAGGAGATCACTTATATCACATTATATAGAAACCTACTACTGTCTCAGCCTGTCCTACTAATCTGTGATCAGGAGATCACTTATATCACATTATATAGAAACCTACTACTGTCTCATCCTGTCCTAGTAATCTGTGATCAGGAGATCACTTATATCACATTATATAGAAACCTACTACTGTCTCATCCTGTCCTACTAATCTGTGGTGAGGAGATCACTTATATCACATTATATAGAAACCTACTACTGTCTCATCCTGTCCTACTAATCTGTGGTGAGGAGATCACTTATATTACATTATATAGAAACCTACTACTGTCTCATCCTGTCCTACTAATCTGTGGTCAGGAGATCACTTATATCACATTATATAGAAACCTACTACTGTCTCATCCTGTCCTACTAATCTGTGGTCAGGAGATCACTTAGATCACATTATATAGAAACCTACTACTGTCTCATCCTGTCCTACTAATCTGTGGTCAGGAGATCACATATATCACATTATATAGAAACCTACTACTGTCTCATCCTGTCCTACTAATCTGTGGTCAGGAGATCACTTAGATCACATTATATAGAAACCTACTACTGTCTCATCCTGTCCTACTAATCTGTGATCAGGAGATCACTTATATTACATTATATAGAAACCTACTACTGTCTCATCCTGTCCTACTAATCTGTGGTCAGGAGATCACTTATATCACATTATATAGAAACCTACTACTGTCTCACCCTGTCCTACTAATCTGTGGTGAGGAGATCACTTATATTACATTATATAGAAACCTACTACTGTCTCATCCTGTCCTACTAATCTGTGGTCAGGAGATCACTTATATCACATTATATAGAAACCTACTACTGTCTCAGCCTGTCCTACTAATCTGTGATCAGGAGATCACTTATATCACATTATATAGAAACCTACTACTGTCTCATCCTGTCCTAGTAATCTGTGATCAGGAAATCACTTATATCACATTATATAGAAACCTACTACTGTCTCATCCTGTCCTACTAATCTGTGGTGAGGAGATCACTTATATTACATTATATAGAAACCTACTACTGTCTCATCCTGTCCTACTAATCTGTGGTCAGGAGATCACTTATATCACATTATATAGAAACCTACTACTGTCTCATCCTGTCCTACTAATCTGTGGTCAGGAGATCACTTATATCACATTATATAGAAACCTACTACTGTCTCATCCTGTCCTACTAATCTGTGGTCAGGAGATCACTTAGATCACATTATATAGAAACCTACTACTGTCTCATCCTGTCCTACTAATCTGTGGTCAGGAGATCACATATATCACATTATATAGAAACCTACTACTGTCTCATCCTGTCCTACTAATCTGTGATCAGGAGATCACTTAGATCACATTATATAGAAACCTACTACTGTCTCATCCTGTCCTACTAATCTGTGGTCAGGAGATCACTTAGATCACATTATATAGAAACCTACTACTGTCTCATCCTGTCCTACTAATCTGTGATCAGGAGATCACTTAGATCACATTATATAGAAACCTACTACTGTCTCATCCTGTCCTACTAATCTGTGATCAGGAGATCACTTAGATCACATTATATAGAAACCTACTACTGTCTCATCCTGTCCTACTAATCTGTGGTCAGGAGATCACTTAGATCACATTATATAGAAACCTACTACTGTCTCATCCTGTCCTACTAATCTGTGATCAGGAGATCACTTAGATCACATTATATAGAAACCTACTACTGTCTCATCCTGTCCTAGTAATCTGTGATCAGGAGATCACTTATATCACATTATATAGAAACCTACTACTGTCTCATCCTGTCCTACTAATCTGTGGTGAGGAGATCACTTATATCACATTATATAGAAACCTACTACTGTCTCATCCTGTCCTACTAATCTGTGGTCAGGAGATCACTTATATTACATTATATAGAAACCTACTACTGTCTCATTCTGTCCTACTAATCTGTGGTCAGGAGATCACTTAGATCACATTATATAGAAACCTACTACTGTCTCATCCTGTCCTACTAATCTGTGATCAGGAGATCACTTAGATCACATTATATAGAAACCTACTACTGTCTCATCCTGTCCTACTAATCTGTGGTCAGGAGATCACTTAGATCACATTATATAGAAACCTACTACTGTCTCATCCTGTCCTACTAATCTGTGATCAGGAGATCACTTAGATCACATTATATAGAAACCTACTACTGTCTCATCCTGTCCTAGTAATCTGTGGTGAGGAGATCACTTATATCACATTATATAGAAACCTACTACTGTCTCATCCTGTCCTACTAATCTGTGATCAGGAGATCACTTATATCACATTATATAGAAACCTACTACTGTCTCATCCTGTCCTACTAATCTGTGATCAGGAGATCACTTATATCACATTATATAGAAACCTACTACTGTCTCATCCTGTCCTACTAATCTGTGATCAGGAGATCACTTAGATCACATTATATAGAAACCTACTACTGTCTCATCCTGTCCTACTAATCTGTGGTCAGGAGATCACATATATCACATTATATAGAAACCTACTACTGTCTCATCCTGTCCTACTAATCTGTGGTGAGGAGATCACTTATATCACATTATATAGAAACCTACTACTGTCTCATCCTGTCCTACTAATCTGTGGTGAGGAGATCACTTATATCACATTATATAGAAACCTACTACTGTCTCATCCTGTCCTACTAATCTGTGGTCAGGAGATCACATATATCACATTATATAGAAACCTACTACTGTCTCATCCTGTCCTACTAATCTGTGGTCAGGAGATCACATATATCACATTATATAGAAACCTACTACTGTCTCATCCTGTCCTACTAATCTGTGATCAGGAGATCACTTATATCACATTATATAGAAACCTACTACTGTCTCATCCTGTCCTACTAATCTGTGATCAGGAGATCACTTAGATCACATTATATAGAAACCTACTACTGTCTCATCCTGTCCTACTAATCTGTGGTCAGGAGATCACATATATCACATTATATAGAAACCTACTACTGTCTCATCCTGTCCTACTAATCTGTGGTGAGGAGATCACTTATATCACATTATATAGAAACCTACTACTGTCTCATCCTGTCCTACTAATCTGTGGTGAGGAGATCACTTATATCACATTATATAGAAACCTACTACTGTCTCATCCTGTCCTACTAATCTGTGGTCAGGAGATCACATATATCACATTATATAGAAACCTACTACTGTCTCATCCTGTCCTACTAATCTGTGATCAGGAGATCACTTATATCACATTATATAGAAACCTACTACTGTCTCATCCTGTCCTACTAATCTGTGATCAGGAGATCACTTATATCACATTATATAGAAACCTACTACTGTCTCATCCTGTCCTACTAATCTGTGATCAGGAGATCACTTAGATCACATTATATAGAAACCTACTACTGTCTCATCCTGTCCTACTAATCTGTGGTCAGGAGATCACATATATCACATTATATAGAAACCTACTACTGTCTCATCCTGTCCTACTAATCTGTGGTGAGGAGATCACTTATATCACATTATATAGAAACCTACTACTGTCTCATCCTGTCCTACTAATCTGTGATCAGGAGATCACTTAGATCACATTATATAGAAACCTACTACTGTCTCATCCTGTCCTACTAATCTGTGGTCAGGAGATCACATATATCACATTATATAGAAACCTACTACTGTCTCATCCTGTCCTACTAATCTGTGGTCAGGAGATCACATATATCACATTATATAGAAACCTACTACTGTCTCATCCTGTCCTACTAATCTGTGGTGAGGAGATCACTTATATCACATTATATAGAAACCTACTACTGTCTCATCCTGTCCTACTAATCTGTGATCAGGAGATCACTTATATTACATTATATAGAAACCTACTACTGTCTCATCCTGTCCTACTAATCTGTGGTGAGGAGATCACTTATATCACACTAGAAGGTGGCCCGATTCTACGCATCGGGTATTCTAGAATTTACGTATTGTGTAGTTCATGTATGATTTTTGTTATATATATATATATAGATGTTGTTGTGTGTAGTTACCAAGTGTTTGTGTAGGGCGCTGTACATGTTCTGGGTGTTGTCTGGGTGTGGCGGGGGGGTGAGAGCGGTGTTGTATGTGTGTTGCGTGTGTTGCGTTGTTTGTGGAGCTCTGTGTGTCTGTAGCGTTGCGTGTGTGTTGCGCGGTTTGTGTGGGTGTGGGGTGTTTTGGGGGAGGTATGTTTTGTGCAATGTGTGTGTTCTGCGGCATGTGCGTATATTTATGTATGCCGCGGTGTTTGTGTGTTGGGTGTTGTGTGTGTGCAGCGTTGTCTGTGTGTGTGGGTGTCTGTGTAGGGCGGTGTTTGTGGTTCCCAGTGTGTGTGTGGTGTGTTGTGTGTGTGTGTGTGTGTTGGGGGAGGTGTGCACCTCCCATCGTGCTCCATCCCCCATGCTGCGCACTCCCCATCGTGCTCCATCCCCCATGCTGCGCACTCCCCATCGTGGTCCATCCCCTATGCTGCGCATTCCCCATCGTGCTCCATCTCCCATGCTGCGCACTCCCAAACGTGCTCCATCCGCCATGCTTCGCACTCCCAAACGTGCTCCATCCGCCATGCTGCGCACTCCCAAACGTGCTCCATCCGTCATGCTGCGCACTCCCAAACGTGGTCCATCCGCCATGCTGCGCACTCCCAAACGTGCTCCATCCGCCATGCTGCGCACTCCCCATCGTGCTGCATCCCTCATGCGTGCTCCATCCGCCATGCTGCGCACTCCCAAACGTGCTCCATCCGCCATGCTGCGCACTCCCAAATGTGCTCCATCCGCCATGCTGCGCACTCCCAAACGTGGTCCATCCGCCATGCTGTGCACTCCCAAACGTGGTCCATCCCCCATGCTGCGCACTCGCAAACGTGCTCCATCCGCCATGCTGCGCACTCTCAAACGTGCTCTATCCCCCATGCTGCGCACTCCCCATCGTGCTCCATCCCCCATGCTGCGCACCCCCCATCGTTCTCCATCCCCCATGCTGCACCAGCATCAGCCTCTCTCCTCCCAGCATCAGCCTCTCTCCTCCCAGCATCAGCCTCTCTCCTCCCAGCATCAGCCTCTCTGTCCCCAGCATCAGCCTCTCTGTCCCCAGCATCAGCCTCTCTCCTCCCAGCCTCAGCCTCCCCCAGCATCAGCCTCTCTTCTCTCAGCCTCCCCCCTCCCAGCCTCCCTCCTCCCAGCCTCCCCCAGCATAAGCCTCCCCCTCCCAGCCTCCCCCAGCATCAGCCTCCACCTCCCAGCCTCCCCCAGCATCAGCCTCTTGCCTCCCAGCCTCCCCCAGCATCAGCCTCTCTCCTCCCAGCCTCCCCCAGCATCAGCCTCTCTCCTCCCAGCCTCCCCCAGCATCAGCCTCTCTCCTCCCAGCCTCCTCCTGCATCAGCCTCTCTCCTCCCAGCCTCCTCCAGCATCAGCCTCTCTCTTCCCAGCCTCCCCCAGCATCAGCCTCCCCCTCCCAGCCTCCCCCAGCATCAGCCTCTCTCCTCCCAGCCTCCCCCAGCATCAGCCTCTCTCCTCTCAGCCTCCCCCAGCATCAGCCTCTCTCCTCTCAGCCTCCCCCAGCATCAGCCTACACCCTCCCAGCCTCCCCCAGCATCAGCCTACCCCAGCATCAGCCTACCCCAGCATCAGCCTCTCTCCTCCCAGCCTCCTCCAGCATCAGCATCTCTCCTCCCAGCCTCCTCCAGCATCAGCCTCTCTCCTCCCAGCCTCCTCCAGCATCAGCCTCTCTCTTCCCAGCCTCCCCCAGCATCAGCCTCCCCCTCCCAGCCTCCCCCAGCATCAGCCTCTCTCCTCCCAGCCTCCCCCAGCATCAGCCTCCCCCCCCCAGCCTCCCCCAGCATCAGCCTCTCTCCTCCCAGCCTCCCCCAGCATCAGCCTCTCTCCTCTCAGCCTCCCCCAGCATCAGCCTCTCTCCTCTCAGCCTCCCCCAGCATCAGCCTACACCCTCCCAGCCTCCCCCAGCATCAGCCTACCCCAGCATCAGCCTACCCCAGCATCAGCCTCCCCCTCCCAGCCTTCCCCAGGATCAGCCTCTCTCCTCCCAGCCTCCCCCAGCACGCCGTGCTCCTCTGCCGACACTCACAGATCCGATCGCATACACTCACACACACACTGACGATATCGCACATACGCGCTCACACTCACAACATCCGGAGATACCACATGCTTCTGGCCATGCGATCCTCCGGCAGGTCCTGGAAGGTCACTGCACAGTATCGCCGCCGAGAAGCAAGCGATATCCCAGGATGTTCTAAGTATGTGGATGCGATGTGATGTGTGTGTGAGGTGTGTGTGAGAGCGAGTGTGATCTGATGTGTGTGTGTGTGTTGTTATGTGTGTGCGTGTATGTATGTTCCGCCGCTGCAGGACTTTGATGCGCTGGTAAGTATGCTACCATGGTTACCAGCGTATCCCATCCCCCGCTCGCACGGGAGCCCACACCAGCATACGGCGGCAACCCCAGCAATGCGAGGGTATGTGTCGGCTGGGTTGGCGGCGTACGCTGATGTGGGCTCCCGGGGGTACAGTACTCACCTGGGAGTCGTTGCTCCGTGTCGGTTTGGGGAATGCGTGCGGGGGGCGGGGCCAGAGCGAGCGTGCATTGCGTGAGGGGGGCGGGGCGTGGCCGAGTTGCCAATGCGTGCAGGGTGCCGGGGCGAGAGGCCAATCCGTGTGTGGGCGGAGCCTGGGCGAGCGGCCAGCCAATCCGTGTGGGGGCGGAGCCTGGGCGAGCGGCCAATCCGTGCGGGGGGCGGGGCCATGGCGAGCCCAGCGGCCAATCAGCTTTGTGTCACCGTAAGGACACAATTTTGGAGCAAGACAGACAGACAGACAGACAGAATAAGGCAATTATATACATAGATTATATAGAAACCTACTACTGTCTCATCCTGTCCTAGTAATCTGTGATCAGGAGATCACATATCACATTATATAGAAACCTACTACTGTCTCATCCTGTCCTACTAATCTGTGGTCAGGAGATCACTTATATCACATTATATAGAAACCTACTACTGTCTCATCCTGTCCTACTAATCTGTGGTCAGGAGATCACTTATATCACATTATATAGAAACCTACTACTGTCTCATCCTGTCCTACTAATCTGTGGTCAGGAGATCACTTATATTACATTATATAGAAACCTACTACTGTCTCATCCTGTCCTACTAATCTGTGATCAGGAGATCACTTATATCACATTATATAGAAACCTACTACTGTCTCATCCTGTCCTAGTAATCTATGGTCAGGACATGATTTATATCACATTATATAGAAACCTACTACTGTCTCATCCTGTCCTAGTAATCTGTGGTCAGGAGATCACTTATATCACATTATATAGAAACCTACTACTGTCTCATCCTGTCCTACTAATCTGTGGTCAGGAGATCACTTATATTACATTATATAGAAACCTACTACTGTCTCATCCTGTCCTACTAATCTGTGATCAGGAGATCACTTATATCACATTATATAGAAACCTACTACTGTCTCATCCTGTCCTAGTAATCTATGGTCAGGACATGATTTATATCACATTATATAGAAACCTACTACTGTCTCATCCTGTCCTACTAATCTGTGGTGAGGAGATCACTTATATCACATTATATAGAAACCTACTACTGTCTCATCCTGTCCTACTAATCTGTGGTCAGGAGATCACTTATATCACATTATATAGAAACCTACTACTGTCTCATCCTGTCCTACTAATCTGTGGTGAGGAGATCACTTATATCACATTATATAGAAACCTACTACTGTCTCATCCTGTCCTACTAATCTGTGATCAGGAGATCACTTATATCACATTATATAGAAACCTACTACTGTCTCATCCTGTCCTACTAATCTGTGATCAGGAGATCACTTAGATCACATTATATAGAAACCTACTACTGTCTCATCCTGTCCTACTAATCTGTGGTCAGGAGATCACTTAGATCACATTATATAGAAACCTACTACTGTCTCATCCTGTCCTAGTAATCTATGGTCAGGACATGATTTATATCACATTATATAGAAACCTACTACTGTCTCATCCTGTCCTAGTAATCTGTGGTCAGGAGATCACTTATATCACATTATATAGAAACCTACTACTGTCTCATCCTGTCCTACTAATCTGTGGTGAGGAGATCACTTATATCACATTATATAGAAACCTACTACTGTCTCATCCTGTCCTACTAATCTGTGGTGAGGAGATCACTTATATCACATTATATAGAAACCTACTACTGTCTCATCCTGTCCTACTAATCTGTGATCAGGAGATCACTTATATCACATTATATAGAAACCTACTACTGTCTCATCCTGTCCTACTAATCTGTGGTCAGGAGATCACTTATATCACATTATCTAGAAACCTACTACTGTCTCATCCTGTCCTACTAATCTGTGGTCAGGAGATCACTTATATCACATTATATAGAAACCTACTACTGTCTCATCCTGTCCTACTAATCTGTGGTCAGGAGATCACTTATATCCCATTATATAGAAACCTACTACTGTCTCATCCTGTCCTAGTAATCTGTGGTGAGGAGATCACTTATATCCCATTATATAGAAACCTACTACTGTCTCATCCTGTTTTACTAATCTGTGGTCAGGAGATCACTTATCACATTATATAGAAACCTACTACTGTCTCATCCTGTCCTACTAATCTGTGGTCAGGAGATCACTTATATCACATTATATAGAAACCTACTACTGTCTCATCCTGTCCTAGTAATCTGTGGTCAGGAGATCACTGGAGATTATAGACACCAGCACTGTTTGAGCCAGTTTGGATAATCTGTAGCCAGGAGATCATTTAGCTCACATTACATAGTAACACATCATTGTCTGCAGTCAGATTACTGAACGTTATATAGAAGACCTGCACTTTCATATCTTCTCTCAATACCCTGCGTCATCATTAGAGATTATTAAAAAAGAAAAAAAAAACAGCCATCTCTAATCCCGTCCTGATATTTTGTATTCAGGGAATCATTGAATATTATACGGGATTGTGTCCTGATAAACTGAAGTCAGGAGATCACAGGATGTTATACAGAACCCAGCAGTGTCTGATCCGGTCTCCTGATTACCTCCAGGCAGGAGATCACTGGACAATACAGTCAAGGCTGAAAGTGTTGGCACTCTTCAAATTGTTCCAGAAAATAATAGAATTTCTCCCAGAAAATTATTGCAGCTACATATTTTGTCATATACAGTTATTTCCTTTGCGTGTATTGGAACAACAAAAAAAACAACAGGGGACATAGACAAATTGCGGCATAATTTCACACAAACCCCCAAAAACGGGATGAACAAAATTGTTGGCACCTTTCCAAACTTGTAGGTAAACAACTTTGTGTCAAGCATGTGATGCTTATTCAAACTCACCTGTGGCAAGTAACAGATGTGGGCAATATGAAAATCACACCTGAAACCAGATAAAATGGGGAGAAGTTGACGCAATCTTTGCATTGTGTGTCTGTATGCGCCACACTAAGCATGGAGAACAGAAAGAGGAGAAGAAAAAACTGTCTGAGAACTTGAGAACCAAAATTGTTGAGAAATATCAACAATCTCAAGGTTACAACTCCATCTCCAGAGATCTTGAGATTTCCTTGTGAACAGTGCGTAACATAATCAAAACATTTGGCAATGTAGGTAATCTACCTGGACGTGGACGGCAGACAAAAATTGATGAAAGGCTGCAACTTAGGATAGTCCGGATGATGGATAAACAGCCCCAATCAAATTCCAAAGAAATTCAAGCCGTCATGCAGGCTCAGGGGCATTAGTGTCAGTGCGAACTATCCGTCGACATTTAAATGAAACACTATAGGAGGAGACCCAGGAGGATCCCACTGATGACACAGAGACATAAAAAATACCATATTTTTTGTTTTATAATACGCACCGGATTATAAGATGCACCCCAAATTTAGAGATAAAAAATATATATACGGTATATGGGGTCTGTTTTATAATCTTGTGGTGTCTTACCAGGGAGGTGGGGCAGCAGTGGTGGTGGAATGGGGGTCACAGGAGGCAGGGGCGGTGCAGGAGTACGGTGATGCTGTTGGCAGTGCAGGGGGGGCCCAGATGCTCACTGCGGGCTGCGGTGCTTTGCTGGGGCAGCCAGCACTTCTCTGTGCTAGGGCAGCCGGCGCGGTGCTTTGCTGGTGCTTGTTGCGGGTGGTGAGGCACTGGCCATTCTGAAGATGTCAGCGGTGCAGGCTTCAAAGATGGCAGCTGGAGTTGGTGCATGCGCAGATGAGAGCTGGAGCTGAGAGCTCCATCAGCGCACACGCTGACTCTGGGCACCATTATCTGAAGCCCGCACCGCTGACATCTTCAGAATGGCCCATGCCTCGCCACCCGCTGACGCACAGAACTGCACAGAGCAGCACCCGCAGCACAGCGCACAGCATTGCTCTGCCTCCTGTGACCCCTCTCCACCACCCCCCCGGTAAGCCACATTTGGATTTCAAGACGCACCCCTCATTTTCCTCCCAAAGTTTTGGAGGAAAAGTGTGTCTTATAATTTGAAAAATACGGTACATTATTCTACTGTTTACCGAAAATGGAATGAGACCTACGAAGAAAAGAACACAGTTCCTACAGTCAAATATGGTGGAGGATCAAAGATGTTTTAGAGTTGTTTTACGGCCTCTCCTTAACTGTGTGCAAGGCACTATGAAATCTGAAGATTACCAAAGTATTTTGGATTCTAAAGCCTGATTTACATGTTACGATTTAGCATACGATATCGTATGCAATCGTAACCGCCCCCATCGTATGTGCGGCACGTTCAATTTGTTGAACGTGTCACACACACGAATATTTGCTGTCACACGTACTTACCCGTCCATACGACCTCGATGTGTGCGGCGAACATCCACTTCCTAGAGTTGGAGGGACGTTTGGCGTCACAGCGACATCACGCGGCAGCCAGCCAATAGAAGCGGAGGGGCGGAGATGAGCGGGACGTAAACATCCCACCCACCTCCTTCCTTCCGCATTGCCGGTGGGAGCCGCAGGACGCAGGTAAGATCTGTTCATCGTTCCCGGAGTGTCACAAACTGCGATGTGTGCTACCCCGGGTACGATAAACAATCTGACGTTCAATTTTTAGGAATTGAACGACGTGCATGCGATGAACGTTTTACCGTTCAATCGCAATCACACGTACCTGACACATGTTACAATGTACCTTACGATGCCGGATGTGCGTCACTTACGACGTGACCCCGCCGACACATCGTAAGATATATTGTAACGTGTAAAGCGGCCTTTATGTGGTGCCCAGTGTCAGAAAGCTGGGTTTGTGTCCTGGGTCATGTGTCCTTCAGCAGGACACTGACCCCAAACATGCTTCAATATGCTCCAGAAATGGATGCAAACAAAGCACTGGAGAACTTCTGAAGTGCCCAGCATTAAGGGGTACTTTGCACGCTGTGACATCGCTAGCCGATGCTAGCGATGCCTAGCGCGATAGTCCCCGCCCCCGTCGCACATGCGATATCTTGTAATAGCTGCCATAGCGAACATTATCGCTACGGCAGCTTCACACACACTTACCTGCCCTGCGACGTCGCTCTGGCTGGCGACCCGCCTCCTTCCTAAGGGGGCGGGTCGTGCGGCGTCACAGCGGTCACACGGCAGGCGGCCAATAGAAGCAGAGGGGCGGAGATGAGCGGGGTGAAAACATCCCGCCCACCTCTTTCCTTCCGCAGAGCTGCTGGACGCAGGTAAGGAGAAGTTTCTTGCTCCTGCGGCTTCATACACAGCGATGTGTGCTGCCGCAGGAACGAGGAACAACATCGTATCTCCTATTGGTGCGACATTATGGAAATGTCCGACACTGCACAGATCACCGTTTTACGACACTTTTGCGATCGTTTATCGGCGCATTTAGGCTTTACACGTTGCGACGTCGTTACCGGCGCCGGATGTGCGTCACGTTCGATTTGACCCCGACGATATCGCAGTAGCGATGTCGCAACGTGCAAAGTACCCCTAAGTCTGGATCTACATACCATTGAACACCTGTGGAGAAATCTTAAAATTGCTGCTGGGAGAAGGCATCCTTGAAATATAAGAGATCTGGAGCAGTCTGCAAATGAAGTCTAAAATTCCAGTTGAGAGGTGTAAGAAGCTTGTTGATGGTTATAGGAAGCGATTGATTGCAGTTATTTGTTCCAAAGGGTGTGCAATCAAATATTAAATTGAGGGTGCCAACAATTTTGTCCAGCCCATTTTTTGAGCTTTTGTGTGAAATTATGTCTAATTTGCTTTTTTACCCCCTCTGTTTTTTTATGTTGTTCCAATACACACAAAGGAACTGAACATGTTGCAATCATTTTCTGGGAGAAATACTGGAAATGACAGTCTATAAAAAGGTAACACTGCCTGATGTGTATTCGATAATATATAGTCACAGAATCACTAGACTTTATGTAGAAATCAGCAGTGTCTGGCCCCGTACTGATAATCTGTGTTCAGGAAATTATTGGGCATTTTACAGAAATTCAATACTGTCTGATCTGTTTGTTCCTGTCCTGATAATCTATTGTCAGGAGATCACAGAACATTATATAGATCCCAGCAGTGTTTGTTCCTGTCCTGATAATCTATTGTCAGGAGATCACAGAACATTATATAGATCCCAGCAGTGTTTGTTCCTGTCCTGATAATCTATTGTCAGGAGATCACAGAACATTATATAGATCCCAGCAGTGTTTGTTCCTGTCCTGATAATCTATAGTCAGGAGATCATTGGACAGTATAATAGATCCCAGCACTGTCTGATCCTACCCCCATAAACTACAATCAGGAGATCACCGGATATTATATAGATTCCAGCAGTGTCTGATCCTGTCCTCATAATCTATAGTCAGGAGATCACTGGAGATTATGTAGATCCCAGCAGTGACTGATCCTGTCCTGATAATCTACAGTCAGGAGATCACTGGACATTATGTAGATCCCAACAGTGTCTGATCCTGTGCTGATAATCTACAGTCAGGAGATCACTGGACATTATAGGTCCCAGCAGTGTCTGATCCTGTCTTTATGATTTATAGTCAGGAGGTCACTAGAGATCATATAGATCCAGTGGTGTCTGTTCCTATCCTGATAATCTACAGTTAGGAGATCACTGGACATTATAGATCCCAGCAGTGTCTTATTCTGTCCTGATAATCTACAGTCAGGAGATCGCTGGACATTAGAGATCCAAGCAGTGTTTGATCCTGACCTGATAATCTAGTCAAGAGTCAGGAGATCACTGGACATTATAGATCCCAGCAGTGTCTGATTCTGTCCTGATAATCTACAGTCAAGAGTCAGGAGATCACTGGACATTATAGATCCCAGCAGTGTCTGATTCTGTCCTGATAATCTACAGTCAGGAGATCACTGGATATTATATAGATCCCAGCAGTGTCTGATCCTGTCTTTATGATTTATACTCAGGAGGTCACTAGAGATCATATAGATCCCAGCAGTGTCTGATCGTGTCCTGATAGTCTGCAGTCAGTGTTAGCACTGTAGTGATCATCTACAGCCCGTTGGACATCACGCATGACGCATCTATAAGGGATAGGCAGGTTACCAGGTTCCACACCCCCCGTACCATATTTACTTAAATAAAGACGATAACCACGACTTTATTGCAGGAATGGCCACAGCTTTATTTTAACCGTATATATGTATACCAAACTCGTGGCTCAAACATGCCACCCATTGTTAAACATAACCTTATACATATATACCCCCCTTATAACCAAAACCACTGATAGATCCATCCGAGAGGGAAACCATCATTCTTAACCCCCCGGCCATAACCTCCAACCGGCCCAGAGGACCACCTCGGCCGTGACCAACCGGCCCGAGGTGAGGGGTAATAACGTTCCATCGTTAATTACCCCCACCCAGAACCTGCAGGACCTCCGCCCACAAGTTCCCATCCACTCCGAAGCCACTCCCCTTGAGCGACTTCGTACCAACAAACCGACTGTCGGTACTCCCAACCTCTCAGACGGACCTATCACCCCGCCACAGACCGGCCACGTGACACCTTACTTGGCCCGGGCCCTCCACACCCCCAGCGCTTGCTCCAGACCATCCCTTAATCCCAACATCCACAAATCTAAACCCACGTCCGTGAGATGGACCCCATCTCGCCTTAGGTACTGTTCCGTGGACTCCTCCAGTTCTCTGTGCCGCACCACCAAACCACCATTCCGCGCCACAAACCTGCCAATTGCCCGGTTTAATTTGCTCCGAGCCCTGTTGATACGGTCCACCGACCTACCAAAACGCCACTGCGACCGAGCTATGATATCCGACCACACAATAACAATGCCCGGGAACGCCCTCCACAAATGTAACAGGTCCAGCTTTATGTCCCTTTTTAATTCTCTCGCCGACCTTACTCCCAAATCATTCCCCCCCACATGTAAAATCAACACATCCGGGTCTCGATCCATGCGGCTATAATAAGCCACCTTGGGGCGCACTCTACCCCAGGTCATGCCCCGAATTCCAAGCCACTTTACTCGGGCTTCCGTCACCGCCACTCCAAGCTGCCGACCGTCGCGACGAACATCCGCCCGCAACGCTCCCCAATACACATAGGAGTGCCCGAGGATCCACACAAGGCATGGACCTACAAAATACAAAGACCACGAATAAAAACAGCAACAGAACAAGAAAATTATCACATACCAGAATCAAAATGCAAACAAGGAATCCCCCACCCTCGAACCATCACCTTACCAAGTGAGGCCTAATGTACAAGCGAAACCTGGAAGACTCCCACCTCCCAATCCGCCGGATACAATCCTCACTCAAACCCCACCTAGCGGCTTCCGTTGCCGCCCCAATCCGGAAGGAGTGAGACCCGTACTCACTTGGCTCCTCCCCCACCCGTGCTAAAGCCATCTTCAGCACCGCATTGAATTGGTAACGCGACAAAGCCAATCCGTCCGCATGCCTAAGGAAAACGCCGGGGTAACCACCGCGCACCCTTAAAAACTCTGAAACTTGTACCACCGGGCACAACTGGTGCCCCGGTAAAGCAAACAACACTACTAAGCGCCCACGGCCCCTCTGATCCGTCTTCGAAAAACGAAGCCGACATTCCACTCTATCCTCCCCCAGCATTACATCCTCCATCAGCAAACCACCCATCGCTTGCTTAGTCGGGCTGACCAATTCACCAATGCGAAAGGCCCCAAAAAACGCCAATACAAAAGCTACCGAAAACAACACCCGCTCATAAGGAGACGAACACAACTCCCCTAAACACCCCACTAAAAGAACCAACAATGGCAATGACACCGGCCGCCTCATGTCACGCGACTGGGCCCCTTTGCGAAAACCCTTCATTGCCTGCCGCACCAGAAAATCCTTAGTCGCGTCCCGAACCCATTGCATCTGAAACAAGAAGGCCAACGCCGCCAACTTGCAACCAATCACCGAAATGGACCGACCTGCCGAAAAGTCCCCACTAATTAACATCAGGACCCCCAACACTCAGCCCTTGTAACCCGACTCCATGAAGTCCCCTCTTTCCAACTCTGCCCATTCCTTCCACACCGCCTGATATCGGCACCAAGTAGCCTCAGACACCGATCTCCTAATTCCCTCAAATGCTATACCGATGCCAGGCCCCACAGCCATTCCGGGCAAGGTTCTCCATCCGCGTCCGCTCCCGGAACCAGCGTCCTGAACCTGCAAAACTGAAACCGTGATAGCGCGTCAGCCACCTCGTTTCGAACCCCTGGCACATGCCGAGCCACCACGCAAATGTTTAACTCCAAGCAACGCAACACCAGATGCCTTAAATACCCCACAACCGGCGGGGATTTTGCCAACAGTGCATTGATGGAATGCACCACCGCCATGTTGTCACAATGCATGCAAACCCTTCTTCCGGAAAAAACGGGGCCCCACAACTCCACCGCCACAATAATGGGAAACAATTCCAGCAGCGCCAAATTCCTTACCAAACCTGTTTCCACCCAAAGCCGTGGCCACTTTCCCACACACCAGCGCGTCTGAAAAATTGCTCCAAAACCTGTCGCGCCAGCCGCATCAGTATACAATTCCAGCTGGCTATTGGACAATGCCTCGCTCATCCAAAAGGTCCGACCGTTGTACCGGTCCAAGAACTCCTCCCAAACCAACAAATCCCCCTTCATCACTTTGGTCACTCTGACAAAGTGATTTGGAGCTTTCACCCCCGCGGTTGCGCTCGCCAGTCTCCTATTAAATATCCGCCCCATCGGCATAATGCGACAAGCGAAATTCAATTTCCCGAGCACTGACTGCAAATCCCGCAACCGCACCTTCATGGCCTGAGACAAAAACCGCACCGACGCCTTCAAATCCATAAGCTTCCCCTCCGGCAACCGGCATTCCATCGCCAATGTATCAATTTCGATACCTAAGAAACATAGAGCCGTCACCGGCCCTTCCGTTTTTTCTTTTGCCAACGGAATACCTAGGCTCCGCGCGATCCGCTCTAACGTAAATAACAACAAGGAGCAAACCGAAGAGCCCGCCGGACTAACGCAAAAGAAATCATCAAATAGTGAATCACTGAATGGACTCCTGCCACATCCTTGACTACCCATTCCACAAAAGTACTGAATGCCTCAAAATAAGCACACAAAATGGAACAGCCCATCGGCAGGCAGCGATCCACATAGTAATCACCATCCCACATACACCCTAAGAGATGAAGGCTCTCTGGATGCACCGGGAGTAAACGAAAAGCTGCTTCTACATCCGCCTTTGCCATCAGGGCCCCCCGCCCCGCAACCCTTACCAACTCCAAGGCCTTATCGAACGATACATAACATACCGCCGACAACTCTGGTGATATCCCATCATTCACCGACAGTCCCGCCGGATAAGATAAATGATGAATGAGCCGAAATTTGTTCAGCTCCTTCTTAGGTACCACCCCAAGGGGGGAAATCCTTAAGTTGGAGAATGGCGGGTCCTGGAATAGGCCCGCCATCCTCCCCAACTCCACCTCCTTTTGCAGCTTTTCCTTCACCACCTCCGGATGCTCTTTCGCGGACCTCAAATTCCCCGGGCGAAACACCGGCACCTCAGATTCAAATGGAATCCGAAAACCCTCGGTAAAACCATGTGCCAACAACTCTGCCGCCCGAACATCTGGCTATCTATTTAAATAGGGAAGCATCGCCTCTACCCTCACTGGCGTCCTCCCTTTTTCCAGACCCCTTCCCCGCCTTTCCCTTTCCTTTCTTGAAGCACGTGGCCAAGGAGTGGGAACCTCCACATCCGGAACACTCATGTTTGAATCGACATGAGGCCCCGAACTTACACTGTCCCTCGTTATATTGCCAACAAGACCCCTTTTTCTGTCCAGCCGGGGACCCGCCGCTCGCACCCGGGCTCCCAGCACCCCCTCGAAAGGGCTGAGCCGGAGCCGTCATTAACCGCATCCACAAAGAAATATCTTTGTGACCCCACTGGACACCAGGCCGCAGAGCCTTCCATTGCCGGAACTGCTCGTCATATCTTAACCACCCTAAACCGCCGTATACTCTATACGCCTCCCCTATCGCGTCCATATATCCAAATAGGGCGGAACAATGCTCCGGCTCCTTTTCCCCTATCACACTGGCTAAGATCGCAAAGGCCTGTAGCCAGTCAGTAAACGTCCTCGGGATCAACCTATACCTTCGTTTTTCTTCGTCCTCTTTCTCCTTTTTTGTATCTGGGCTTCACCTTATCCAAATTAAACTTCTCCAAGGGAAGCAGGGAAAAAAATTTCCACATACTCCCCTTTCCAAATCTTTTCCCTCACCTCCTTTTTCAAATGGACCCCTAACTGACTTTCAAAACACACATAAATTTCACTCCGCGCCCTATCATCCAACCGCACAACCTCATCCTCCTTTTCTTTTTCCTTTTCCGCCTCCTTACTCGCACCCACGTCAGCCGCCCCACCGGCCGCCTGTCCCGCACCTACCGCCGAGGTAGGGTCCCGCGCCGCAACCTCGCGCACCGGCGCCTTTGTCTGCACCACCTCCGAGGGGCCCACCCACGCCCCCACCGGAGCCCCAGGCCCAATCCGACTAACCCGTTCCGCCGACAACCCCTGCAACACCCCCAAAAGCTGCCCCCAAAACTCCGGGCCCGGTAAACCAGACTGTCCGACCGCACTCGCCCACCGCGTAACGCTTCCTGCGGAGGAACCCCCGCCCCCGCCCGCACTACCCACAGCCACAGCATTAAACATTTCTGTTGTCCGCTCACCAGGCTGCCGTTGAACCGAAGTCGGCACAGCCGTGCCACGATCTTCCTGCTGCCGCTCCGTCCGACCTGCCGCTGCCATCGACCCTTCTTCCTCTCCGGAGTCCGAACTGCCGCTGCAGGCCACAGGGGGGACCAGCGATGGGACAGCCCGCACCTGGCGGCCGTCGACCCCCATGGTCACTGCACCCCGCTCCTCCGGGCGTCTCCTGCTGGACCTCAGTCTTTTGGCGCGACGTGGCGCCGTACCGCCGTCCATCCCTGACGGTCTCCGGTGTAACTGCTGCGCCGCTGCTGTGTCCTCCCCGCTCAGTGGGCTCCCTCCCTGCCGACTGCAGGAAAGCCATCCTGCCTCTGACACACGCTGGGAACCCCCCCCAGCACGATCATCGCCGGAGGGGACCGTAATCCGGGACCGCAGCAGGCACGCCGGGCCACCGTACTCCTCCCCCGCTCGTCTCTGTCTGCCGCCGCGCTACACATCTGCTGCCCGTCCTGAGTCGCTCCCCTGCTGCCTGCAGGGAGTCTCCGCCGCTAATCCAGGACGCTGGGCTCCACCCCCGGCCCGCACATCACCGGGGGCTGCCGCTACTTTGGTCCGGGGCCTTGCAGGCCGCGGACCGGAAGTAGGCCTCGCCGAAGCTCCGCCCACCTCCGACCCGCGGGATCTCCGGCGAGGATTCCTCCCGGCGGCCGGCAGCTCCACAGCAGCAGATGCGGGGCTCCCTCGTGCCGGAGGGTCCCCGAAGGGGCTCCTTGATCTCCTGCTCCCCCTCCCGCTGGGGGAGTAGCGCACCGGCGACCGCCGATCACGTAGGACAGGCCCGGGCGCAGGAGCAGCAGGCATCACTGCTCCAGCACCGCAGACCGCCGCCAGCTGCTCCCGCAGCACGTCCACACCCAGGACCTCCGATGCCCCACGAACCAAGTCCATCAAAGCGGCCATGTCAGCCATCACAGGGGGATGCAGCACGGACGTCCTGGGGCACAAAGTTCACGGCGACGAAAGGGGAGGTAACACATTTTACACCCCCTTTATACCTCCTACTACACCCCCACCCCTTCCTTGCTCTCCTCCAATCCCCCCTCCAGTACCATCCACCAATCCTATGCCCCCATCTACCTCCCCCATCCTAACCAAAACCTTTAACTCCTTACTACCCTGCACCCTCCCGATCGTCATGGGCCTGTTCACCCCTATGGGGCTCACTGCCCTTCTTTACAGACAGTATGTGCACTACTAGCCCTATCTACAAAAGTATGATTTATGCACAGCCAAGTGCAACAGAAAGATTTCTACCTCATTCATCACTTTGAAGTCGACAACATGGAAAAGGGCTTTTAAAGATTACATTAGGATCGCTATACAATAAGCCGGTGATGTGATCTGACCACTTTTGCAGCAATTAAATGGGCCAACAGAGCAGGGACTAGAAGCTACTGGCTCTCGTAGGTAAATGCTGGCTTGTGCATTATCAAAGTCACTGTATGGCTGCGTTCCAGACTACCTTCGAGTTTTTACAGGTTTTAGCACTTGTTCAGCTGTGTTTAAGTATATACACAGTATTCAAATAACACCAACATGTCACATAGCTGGTGACGGCACCAAGCAAGCAATTTAAGGGGAAAGTTACTAAACAATCCCTCTAGTTTCACAGCATCCATGAAATGATGCTAATTATTTAATGATTCCCTAATGAAGAAAGCCTCAGGGGGTGCAAGTGCACCCACAAATTGCCATCAAAGATTGAGAAAGATTTAGACGACAAACACCCTTTAACCAGACAGACACATTGGTGTTTATCCTTAAGCTTTCTTTACCCAGTCACATCCAAGCCTGTGAATTTATGTGCTCATTGTCATTTAAACAAATTTTGCAGAAGTGAATAGTACAAGTGAATATAAGATACTTTGTAATATATCCTATCAGAGAATTCTGCTTCTTTCTCCACTTATGAGCCACTTCTCACTCTTGAACTCAGCTTCCACTCTGAAAACAGCTCAAATCCATCAGTAAGGCTGGAAACACATCTATGCGAGTAAAATCGGTCCGAGTTGGCTGAAAAAAAACTCGGCTGATTTTAGTTCACGTTAGGTCAGAGTGCAATGCAACTGTACTGCGATCCTGAGATTTTTCTCATGATTGCAGTGCGTGTGCAATGTGTGTGTGATCCGTGTGTGATCCTTTTTTTTCTCAGCAGCTGTCATCTGCCATTCAGCTCTGCTACATGGCCGCTGACAGCAGCCACAGACAGCCATGTAGCAGAGCTGAATGGCCGCTGACAGCAGACACAGACAGAGCCACACGATCAGAATGAACTCGGGTGAACTTCACTCGACTTCATTGTCATGCCGCAGCTCTGTCTGGGTGTCGCGTCCTGATTAGCGGTCACCAGTGAGGGACTCACCGGTGACCGCTAATCCCGAGTGACTGAATTGAGCAGTGCGATTAGCGCTGCTCTCACTCAGGTTACCCGCGGCTAGCTGGATCCTCCCCCCGTGACCGCAACTCACCTGTGACTTCATCACTGTCACTCGGGCGACTTGCTGTCACTGTTGGAGGATCCAGCGGTGGCCACGAGTTACCTGACTGACATCAGCTGATCGCGCTTCTCACCTCAGTTGCTGCGTGGAGGTGACAGGAGCGGCGGTGTCTTCTGCAGCTCCTATCACCTTCATGTAGCAGAGCTGAGAGCGTCGAGGGACCTCCGTGGATTACGCCGGACATGGAAGGGCTTTTTGGGGCTGATTAAAGTGGTGAACGAGGGTCTTTGTTATTGTTTATTATTTCAAATAAAGGATTTTTTCACTGTGTGTGTTTATTAACTTTAAATTACAGGTTAATCATTGGGGGTGTCTCATAGACGCCTGACATGATTAATCTAGGATTTAGTGGCAGCTATTGGCTGCCATTAACTCCTTATTACCCCGATTGCCAATGCACCAGGGCAAATCGGGAACAGCCAGGTACAGTCCCAGAACTGTCGCATATAATGTATGCGGCAATTCTGGGCAGCTGCTGACTGATATTGTTAGGCTGGGGGGCTCCCCATAACGTGGAGCTCCCCATCCTGAGAATACCAGCCTTCAGCCGTATGGCTTTATCTGGCTGGTATTAAAATTGGGGGGGGGGGCCGCACGCCGTTTTTTTTAATTATTTATTTATTTTACTGCTCAGCATAGACACGCCCACCGGCTGCTGTGATTGGTTGCAGTGAGACAGCTGTCACTCAGCGTGGGGGCGTGTCTGACTGCAACCAATCATAGGCGCCGGTGGGCGGGGAAAGCAGGGAATACGAGATTGAATAATGAGCGGCCGGCTTTTTCAAAAGAGGAGAAGCCGCCAGAGCAGTGTGAACGCCGTGCAGCGCTGCGCCGGGGATCGGTGAGTATGAGAGAGGGGGGCAGAGGGATAGACCGACATGGACAGAGAGAGAGGGACAGAGATAGTGACCGACCGACCGACAGACCGATCGACAAAGAGAGAATAGAGACCGAGAGGGAGAGACCGACTGACAGAGAATAGTGATTGACAGACATTGTGAGACATCACTCGTTTCCAGTGTTTTAGGAAACATGCGAGAAATGTATTTAGAAAATGTCACTAGGATGGTGTGAGTGCCGTCCCATGACATCCGATTATTTACACGCTCCCATAGACTTGCATTGGAGAGACTCGCAGTAGAAACTCGCAAAAAAGCAGCATGCTGCAATTTTTTTCTCAGTCCGATTCGGACTGAGAAAAAAAATCACAAATGCGAGCTGAATCATTGACTAAAGCTGGTGTCACACTAAACGACAGCGACAACGACGTCGCTGTTACGTCACCATTTTCGGTGACGTAACAGCGACCTTGTAAGTCGCTGTTATGATCGCTGCTTAGCTGTCAAACACAGCAGAAGCAGCGATCATAAGGTCGCTGTGCTACATGTTCAGAGAGCAGGGAGCCGCGCTTAGCGCTGGCTCCTTGCTCTCCTGCAGCACACATCGGGTTAATTAACCCGATGTGTGCTGCAGCTACATGTCACAGTTCAGAGAGCAGGGAGCCGCGCTTAGAGCTGGCTCCTTGCTCTCCTGCAGCACACATCGGGTTAATTAACCCGATGTGTGCTGCAGCTACATGTCACAGTGCAGAGAGCAGGGAGCCGCGCGCACTGCTTAGCGCTGGCTCCTTGCTCTCCTTGCTACAGTATGCATCGGGTTAATTACCCGATGCATACTGCAGCCACATGTCACAGTGCAGGAGCCGGCGCTGGCAGCAAGAGCGGAGGCTGGTAACCAGCGTAAACATCGGGTAACCAGGGAAAGGTCTTCCCTTGGTTACCCGATGTTTACGCTGGTTACAGCTTACCGCAGCTGCCAGTGCCGGCTCCTGATCGCTTCATTTCGTCGCTCTCTCGCTGTCACACACAGCGATGTGTGTGTCACAGCGGGAGAGTGACGACCAAAAAATGAAGCTGGACATTCAGCAACGACCGGCGACCTCACAGCAGGGGCCAGGTCGTTGCTGGATGTCACACACAGCGACAGCGACGGGACGTCGCTGCAACGTCACAGAAAATGGTGACGTAGCAGCGACGTCGTTGTCGTCGTCGTTATGTGTGACACCAGCTTAACATGTGTCCGATTCCAATACGAGATTTTCTCGCATTGCTCTACTGCGAGAAACTCACAAGTGACAGACAACCAGCACAGTGATGTGTCAGGTTACACAGCCTATTAAAGTCTAAGAAGAGGTTAAGGGTGAGCAGGAGGAATGAGCGCTCTGCATGACAGAATGAACACACATTTTCCATGCTAAACGTTTGGACAGATCGTGCTGCTGTTTCTATGTTCCTTCAGTGCTCGATTCACAACTACACAGTTCAGTACTGTTGTATAATGTCTTCTGTGCTGCTCATTCTGTGTGCTACAGAGAAAGAACAGCAGAACCCATCTCTGTGTGTGCTGTGTATAATAGCCACCATTGGAGACATTCCTGTGTGTGTTGTGTATAATAGCCACCATTGGAGACATTCCTGTGTGTGTTGTGTATAATAGCCACCATTGGAGATGTCGCGGGCGGAGGAGGGGACGCTGCGCTCTCCCACTGCTCGGGTCCGGCCGCTGCTGCTGCGGCTGCTGCTGCTCGGTGGTGGCTCGAGCGGTGGGCCGGATCCCGGGGACTCGAGCGGCGCTCCTCGCCCGTGAGTGAAAAGGGTGGGGATTGGATTGTGGGGATTTGGTTATTGTCCGTGACGCCACCCACGGTTGTGGTGATATTGTTGACACCACCACTGCTCTGGACGGGGATTCCGGGAGCGATGGCTGGGAGCAGCCTGGATGTTGGTTCTCCCCTCCGTGGGTAGGGGGTTGGTTGTCCCGGGGCCCGGTGATGGGGTAGGGATGGATGGCAGGCGGGTTACGGGGCCTGGCGAGGTGCAGGGTCGCGGGGGCAGCGCTGTGCCGCACGGCACGGTGGTACTCACTCAGCCAATGATGAGGACACAGTTCTCGGTAAAACACACGGCTAGATGGACGGGTCCCACAGACGGCTGCGGTGTTTATCCTCCCGGCAGGTTGATGGTGACTGCCTTTCCCTGCACCTGTGTAACGTGTACGGTTCCAATGGGTTCCCACCGGTAACCCGCTCCCCAGCTTGGATGGGTGCTGAAGGAGCCCCTTTTGCCCGCAGGCTCTGGCCCTGGGAACTTTAGCCTTGGCGGTCACTGTGTTTCCCTCTCTCGGTTGGACTGTTGCCTTCTGACTGGACTTGGCTGCTGGGAAACCCAGGAGGTTCCCTTCGCTAACGGATTTGGCAAATTCACGGCGACTCCTAGCCTTGCCGGGATCTGTAAGCCCCTGCCGGATGGCGCTGGCTTCTCTTTGCGTACCGGTTCGGTACCGCCGGGCCACCGCCCGTCCACGGTCCTTACGGTTAGCTCCAATAGGCCACTCCTGCAGACGGTCACCACCGTCTGCCAACCTTGCTGATCCGTCTGGGCCACACACCCGGACCAACTTCTGTCTGCTCAACTGCTACTTCCCTCCTTCCACTTTCACTTCCAACACTCAACTCTCTACTTTTCCCGCCTCCAGGACTGTGAACTCCTCGGTGGGCGGGGCCAACCACCTGGCCCACCCCCCTGGTGTGGACATCAGCCCCTGGAGGAAGGCAACAAGGGTTTTTGTCTGACTTCGGTGTGCCTGACCAGGAGTGTGGGGTGTGTTGGTGTTGTGCTTGTGACGTCCTGGCTTGTCCAGGGCGCCACAGAGACATTCCTGTGTGTGTTGTGTATAATAGCCACCATTGCAGACATTCCTGTGTGTGCTATGTATAATAGCCACACACACAGAGATGTCTCCAATGGTGGCTATTATACACAGCACACACAGGAATATCTCCAATGGTGGCTACTATACACAGCACACACAGGAATGTCTCCATAACCTTGGACCAAGGTCTAAGAGCCATGTGCTTGAAACGCGTCTGGTGAGCAGTTTAAAGAACCTTTGGATTTTTCCTGACTCAGAGATGGTATACTTTTGTGGCTTATCTTTATTACAAGAAACACATTCTTTGTATTTTAAAAAAGTTTTTCATTAAAGCTGTGTTTTTATGGAAACGTGAAGCTGGATCATTCCTTTGTTCACCAGCAGCAATTGCCACATATAGTTCCATCACCATCTGTATGGTATAATTGATGTTGCAGTAACAATGCAGACCAGTCAGCTACACAGGAGAAACACTTTTTTTCTGATCCCTTCATTTTAAAGTCATTGTAACAATTTAGAGATTATCATCTATAGTTTACCCGAGATGGGGCTTCTAGCCAACATCTTTTACAGGTCAAAGACCATAAACTTCAGCTCCATTACAGCAGACCTGTCAGAATTCCTGTGTTACCTTAAAGTTCCTATATAATACAAAGCTATTTAAATGTCAACATGGCTCATAGAGAACGCTTGTAAGTCTCGTTATCTCAGCCCACATTGTGATTGACAGTTCTTCCTCTATACACAGAATACAGAAGGTTTAATATCATTGACTATCAGATGTAACGCCGCTCTTGTCCTAGTAGTCAGTACTCACCAGCAGAGTCGCACTGATCTATCCGCCTAGTCATACATAAATCTGCTTACTATGGTTTGTGTTTTACTTTAAGACTTTATTCATCCACCTACTCAGCTATGCTACAGAGACCCATCTCACCTTCCCTTTCACCTCCACTCTTGTTCTTGTGATGTGGGGATCAACCATTACCCCATGTACGTCAACGCCTTTCTACTAAAAACTGTATATCCTAAGCTCTATAATGCCTCTCTATTCTATAGTGGCCCTAATTATGGTTGGATATGAGACTTGATAAAGCCATTTTAAGGCCATGACTGATTAAGACATCCTTACTTTAAGAGCGCAGTCACATGACCACATAACACAGACGATGACCACATCGCAATGCTTGGACTGATCGGCGGCTCTCCTGACCCAAATATGACATGTATTTCTAAGTAGCTCTCACGCTCGGGTTAGGAGAGCCGCCGGCCAGTGCAAGCATGGAGATGTGATCATCATCCGTGTTACGCGGCCGTGTGACTGCACCCTGAAAGGGTTGTCCAGTAAAAACAAGTTATCAACTACCCATGGGATAGGTGAAAAGTTATTGCTCGATGGGGGTTGACTTCTGGAATCAGCATTGATTGACAGGGTACTTATTCCCCCGTTAGAATGGCGCCGCAGAGCACATGTTCGACCACTGCTTAATGTGCACTCCCGTGCTTGAATTTTTCCATCAACCCCATAGAGAATGACTGGATTGGTGGTCAGTCATCCAACCTTCCACTCCATTTTGTGTTGGGGATAAAAATTCTGTATTCTGCCGATTGTTGGGGGTCCCAGTTTTGGGACCTGCCCAGTAAGTAAGGTATCTTGCGGATAGGTGAGGATAAATGATATCTTGTTTTCACTGGACAAGCCCTTTAATATCAGATTATTTTAGTGCAATGTGATGGAAGCATAGGACCAATGGCATGCTGCCATATTGTTGGATAGGAGGACACATTACTATCAATCAAAATGCAAAATCTGGGTTTCTGAAAATGTTTTCAAATCCAATGACTAATCTTTATGTTTCCTTATGCCCTGATTAAAAAGACACTTCTATTTTCAACCATCAAGTATGAATCTTGCAGAAAACGCGAGTGAAATGACATACAAGCAAGATACACAAGAAAAATCTTTATTGTACACAAAAATCTACACAATATTATATATAAAAATTTATTGAACATTCATTCTCCAACTTTATTGGAAATTAGTTATTTCCTTTTTTCCTCAAAGCTTCTCTTGATACCGTTTCTCCTATAGAAGGCATGCGGATCTTCTCTGTAAAGCATCCAGCAGTAGTCATCCATTATGTTCACGTCCCATCTACCTTGGTATTGTCGTTCCATCTCCTTGATATCCTGATTAATTCTTTTTCCTTGCTCTTCACTAACAGCACCAAGGTTTTCAGGAAAGTATTCCAAATGGGAATGTAAAACATGTAACTTCAAATTCATCAGACAACTCAAGGCTTTGGAACGTTTCAGCATGTTCTCCACCATGGACTTAAGCTCTGGATCTTTGTTGTTACCTAGAAATTTCTTCATGGCTTCTTTAAAAGAATCCCAAACCCGTTTCTCAATATTTTTCTTTTTTTTTTAACACATCGTATTTCATGAGTTTCTGAATATCTGGACCCACAAAAATGCCTTCCTTCAGTTTTGTATCGGACAGTGCCTGAAACTTGGTACAGAGGTACTTAAAAGTCTCTCCTTTCGGTAGAGCGTTCACAAACTGCTTCATCAGTCTAAGCTTAATGTGGAGTGGTGGCAGGAGAACTTTTGTGAGATCAACTAAACTTTCTTCAATTATGTTCTTGAATCCAGGATTCAATGATGTTCTCGTTGGCCAACTTTTTTGGCTCCAGTGATGAGTCCTATATCGGCTGTACTATTCACACAAAAAGCATGGGTACTTTGTGTATTCTCCTTGTTACTCAAAGAGCAAAGACAGAACTTTCAAATCACCACATATTGACAATCCTTGATCCTCATGGCTAACTTTCTTGAGAATAAAGTCTACATTCACATAGCTTTCCTTCAAATACACAGAATGCCCTACAGGCACTGAAGCATAGTTGCTGCGATGGTGCAGCTGCACAGCTTTCAGACCTTTTTTTGGATGAATCAAAAAAGAGATTTCACTCGTTCACATTGTACTAAATATTACATTTTTCCATAAGCCCAGGAATATCACTGTAAGACTGCGAGAGCATTGTCTTGAGAAAGATATGGAAGGAATTCCTTTCCTCAGGTTCTGTACCATGAAAAACAGGTACCATGAGCTAGCCGTTTTCTTTCCTTTAGTCTAGAGCCTAAAATATTTAGGAAGGTCCAAGTCCCTGACCGTCACAGCAGTGTCTCTGCATTTAGAGAATTGTGCCAGGGTCTGGCCAGAGTCTCTCTTTGCCATCTGAGACTCCTCACATTAAATGTATTTCCCTTTCCTTTGGTGCTGAAAGGGTTAATGTCGGTTTTGCTTTTTCAGCAGCTTCTGATTTCTGGCCTCAGGTGTTTCCAGTTGGTGACCACTCCCTTCAGCTATATATGGTCACATATCTGTAATGCCTGCCTGGATCAACAGACTCAGGGGGGATGTAATGGACAGACTAGAGGGAAGCCACTCACCAAGCAGGACCAAAACCCTTTAACCCCTATACAGGGATTTGGAATTACACAGGACCCTGGAGATCACTACCTGTGGAAGGCTGCAGTCCGATGAGAGTAGTCGTCAGGCAGGGTCAAACCAGGAACAGCGGAACAGGGACAGAATCGGCAGACAAGGACGTAATCAGAAAACGGAGCAGAGGTCAAATCCGGATCGGGCAGCGAGGTACAAAAACAGCAGACAGAAAGGTAGTCAGAAAACACACAGAAGTCAACACAGGAATCACCAAACAGAATAGGGCGGACCAGGAGCCAGGAAATCAGAACTATCTCTGGCAGTGGTCATGTGACAGGAGGGGGAATAAGAAGGGTGTGGTGTCTTCCCATTGGCTGTAGCTGAACGCTGGCAACTTCAGCTGGAACACACACGCCACCCACAGTCAGCCAGCGGTACTGCAGATCCCAAGATAACCCAGCCCAGTGGATGATCGGAGCCTGCGCCCACCGGTGCCGCTGGCATCGACTCCTCTCCCATCACCAGCACCATCCATGGCAGGAACACGGCGTCGCCTGGCGATCGGAGCAGAAGTCGCTGGAGCAGACTCCGGCAGGAACGTAACAATATCCCAGTAGAGGGCGCCGCTTATTCTGATTCATTCTGAAGCTAGGCCTGGAGGTGGAAGGAGCTGCTGGAGCCCTTGTGTGAAGCGGTGTAGGCTGCAGCCTTGGTGTCTGACTGCAGCCATGAAGTTGGGCTTTATCCTTATTTTTTTTCCCCTGTATGTCGTACCTTCTCCTCCTGTTGTATTAGTGCAGCGGTGGGACTAGCTATCCTCACCTGCCAACTAACTAGCCAGAGTTATTATAGGGTCTCTCAGGTCTTCAGGTATCCTGCTCAGTGACAGGTGCGGAACCTGTATAGGGACTGGCTAGAAGAGTAGGGTGAAGCTGCATGTGAGTGCAGGAGGTGTCCCATCATCTCCTTCACTAGCACCAGGGCCCACCATTGTTAAGGTGTCCCCGGTATACCCCTTGTTTGTTGTGATGAACCCCTTGTTTGTTGTGGTGAAACCTGTTTGTTGTGTGTCTCGCCGTGTGCCGGATCTTCCAAGTCCGTGCATGACACTGACTAAATAATTTAGTTCAAGCTGTGGAAAAAGCTGTGGTTCGTAGGGTCAATGGAGTCAGGGTTTGTGAAAACACTGCACATGATGGAATTTTTTCTATATTTTTAAATTGAGTTCAGTGATTGAAAGTATATAAAAATCCCCACTTACTTTTCAAACAATTTAACCCTTACAGACCTGTGTAGTTAATGATACCATCTGTCTTAAAGATTTCAACACTGAACATTGGACTCTGCATGCCTCCCCATAAACTCAGTAACCCGCAATCAGGTATAATATACAGGTATAGTATGTCTGTAATACAAAACTGTGGTGGATATGTAGAGTGCTAGAAACTATGAAGTCCACATTTGCCACCTAGGCCGAGAGTGCCTCATATTCCACTGGCCGACAGCCTCTCACGAATACATCAATACATTCCTCAAAAGATTGCCCTTTTAGAAAACATTTTCACTTCAGAAGGACACTTCAAGCTTAATTATCTGTTGAATATGGTTTTAGGAGAATAGGCAATTAGGGAATATTTCATTATCGCTGTATTTTCTTAGCTTTCAGCATATACGGCAAATTAAAGCCCGATGTTACACATCATCATGATAGATCCTAGTCAGCAAAAAGTGACACTATTAAAGTGGAAAATGTGATATCTATTACAAATGCAAACATTAATGCAATGTAAAGTACGAGAGCACAAGACCATAGCAACCGATGAGTTGTTAGCGACATAATTGTGGTATTTCATGATCATATTTAATGGTTATTACCCAATAGATAGGACAAAACGATGTGGTGCTCAAGTCTCCGTAGACCACCATAAGGTCTGATGTATATCAGTACCCATAAGCAGGACTGCCATTAGTGCAGAGTGGATGGTAATGGGATCAAAGGCCCTGACAAAGGGAACCTGTCACCAGATATGGCAACTATAAGCTGCGTCCACCACCGCTGAGCTCTTATATACAGCATTCTAGAATATTGTATATAAGAGCCCATTGTAGAATGTAAAAATCACTTTTATAATACTCACCTAGGGGTCGGTTTGGTCCGATGGGTGTCGCTGCTCTCTGGTCCAGCGCCTCCTCTCTCTGGTTCGGCGCCTCCTTTCTGCTGTGATCTCCATCTTCCTTCCCAGCCGGGTATGGATGACACGTCTATGTCATACACACAACTCGACATTGCGGTTCCTGCGCAGGTGCACTTTGATCTGCCCTGCTGAGGAAAGATCAAAGTACTGTAAAGCGCAGGCGCGAGGAAAGGTTAAAGACTGCCTGCGCATGTGTGACACCCTGGCCAGCCCAGGTAGTCACAAATAGGCCCCTGCACAACACTTTCCCTCACAGGTAACAGCAGCCGATCTTTAAAACCCTAGTCACCCCCCTCAGGGCTAGATAGACACATCAGGGGGCGGAACCAGGCGGTTGGAAAACGCCCACTGAGGACTCTAGACAGCCCGGGGCGGGAAAGTAAACAGACAAGTGTTAGAGTTCAAGTTGGAGAGGAGTGTGGGCTGGAGCTGTGTGCAGCTCCAGCAGAGGCGAATACCCCAAATTGAAGGGCCCAGGGTAGGAGCACTGGTGCCATTGGCTAGGAGGCAGACGGCGGTCTCCGTCTGCAGGAGCCCGGAAGACGGCTCGGTGGAACCGAGGTGGACCGGGACAGAGTAGTGGCCCGCCGGTACCGACCCGGGGAACCGACTCGGAAACCAGAGCACACAGGGGGGTCCAGGGGCCACCATCCCTGCCCACGGAGGGGTTAACAACTTGCTGCATAACATCTCCCCCGGGTGTCCCGTAACTGTAGCGGTGGTGTCCAACCTCACCACAGACTGTGGGTGGCATCACGAACTTAATACGGCTCAGCCCGTACATATACGTCCTACATCCACCACTACAACCCCCTTTTTGATTGAAGTGACCACGAGACCCCTGGGTCCGGAGACCCTCGAGCCACCTACAGAAGGTCCGGATCCGAGCAGCTCGGCTGCTGAGAGCGGGGCGGTACACATGCGCACTACAATACTTTGATCTGCCTTGAGTAGGGAAGATCAAAGTGCACCTGTGGAGGACCACAATGTCGGCTAGTTTCCATGACGTAGCATGCGTCATGCAGATGGGCCTCAGAAGAAGGACGGCGATCGCCTGACAGAGAAGGCACCGGACGGCTGTGAGGAGGCGCAAAACCAGAGAGCAGTGACGCCCATTAGACCAGACCGCCCCTTATGTGAGTATTATAACAGTGTTTTTTACGTTCTACACAGCAGCCTGGGCTCACAGCATTCTGGAATACAGTATATAAGTGCTCACTGGTGATGGCCGCAGCTTAGAAAGGACAAATCTGGTGACAGGTTCCCTTTAAGTGGGTCTGTGGTCTGCCAGCTTTTAGTTCATAGATATGATAAAACATTAATTATAAATTGAAAGAGGTCTTTTTATGAAAAACTGATGAAAAAACCTTGTTCTTCACATAGTGACCTTTATGTCACATCAGTATAAATGCATAAAACCAATTAGTGATCCGTTTCCCCTGCTCAATGGACGCAATAATATATTTTATAGACCTGAGAAGTCTCATTCAAGATGAGGGTACCGGGAAGTGCGGCGGGCTCTCATCATTCACCCATGTGGTGCCCAGATATTACCGATAGTGGGCCTGCCCATTGTTTACTCTAAATCTAAAGTACAAATCAACCAATAGCAGATGTATAATGGACCGATATGGTTGCCACAATTGCGCCAAGCACTAAGCCAAAGAGTAGAGAAATGATTGGGCAATAACTCCGTAATAAATATCTTATTGGGGGCATATAGGGGGATCAGTGGGCGATCTATTACTCAGTATCTTCCTCTATCGGTGTCGTCACCTCTTGGGCCCTTGGTGTCACTAATGATATATCCGCCCATGCATATAAGGGTAGACAGTGTAAAACACCGGCTACTGACAGATACCAACATTTTATGATGAATACAATTTTGTCATAAGTGTTGGAGCTAAATAAAATGGAGTATCTGCTGAGAGACAGTTTTTCCATTGCTTTTAAACCAGAAAATAGATATAATTGCCTGGATAAATCTCCATGTTCCCTAAAAAGGTTTATGCAAGGACGTGTCTCTACCTGCATGCTCCAATGATCTGTGCATTACATGGCCGGCACGCACTAATGCTTAGAACTAGCCGGACACCTTCCCCAGCAATAGCAGACCATAATCTGGGAACCTTTCCGGCCAAAGTGGATAACCCTGTGTCATCAGAAAATCAAGCTAAATATAAATGAACTTTTTTTTTTTTATAAATTGTTTTTTTTTTTTGATTTTTCAAATCACAATCTGTATAAAACAATTATGATAAACCTTGCAATTTTTACTGTCCACTATGGTTAATTTAGCCTCAAACTACCTGTTCTTTCAGGAAATGTACACTCACATTAGCAGCAACACGCACTCCAGACCCTTTCTTAGATATTGAGGCATCTAATGAGCGTGTGCAAAGGTTATTGTGAAGGGAAGGGGAGCAGCAACAGGCTGACTCAGACCCTATCTTTGATATTGAGGCATCTAATGAGCGTGTGCAAAGGTTATTGTGAAGGGAAGGGGAGCAGCAACAGGCTGACTCAGACCCTATCTTTGATATTGAGGCATCTAATGAGTGTGTGCAAAGGTTATTGTGAAGGGAAGGGGAGCAGCAACAGGCTGACTCAGACCCTATATTTGATATTGAGGCATCTAATGAGTGTGTGCAAAGGTTATTGTGAAGGGAAGGGGAGCAGCAACAGGTTGACTCAGACCCTATCTTTGATATTGAGGCATCTAATGAGCGTGTGCAAAGGTTATTGTGAAGGGAAGGGGAGCAGCAACAGGCTGACTCAGACCCTATCTTTGATATTGAGGCATCTAATGAGTGTGTGCAAAGGTTATTGTGAAGGGAAGGGGAGCAGCAACAGGCTGACTCAGACCCTATATTTGATATTGAGGCATCTAATGAGTGTGTGCAAAGGTTATTGTGAAGGGAAGGGGAGCAGCAACAGGCTGACTCAGACCCTATCTTTGATATTGAGGCATCTAATGAGTGTGTGCAAAGGTTATTGTGAAGGGAAGGGGAGCAGCAACAGGTTGACTCAGACCCTATCTTTGATATTGAGGCATCTAATGAGCGTGTGCAAAGGTTATTGTGAAGGAAAGGGGAGCAGCAACAGGCTGACTCAGACCCTATCTTTGATATTGAGGCATCTAATGAGTGTGTGCAAAGGTTATTGTGAAGGGAAGGGGAGCAGCAACAGGCTGACTCAGACCCTATCTTTGATATTGAGGCATCTAATGAGTGTGTGCAAAGGTTATTGTGAAGGGAAGGGGAGCAGCAACAGGCTGACTCAGACCCTATCTTTGATATTGAGGCATCTAATGAGCGTGTACAAAGGTTATTGTGAAGGGATAAGAGTTTAAAATAGTCTGACTTGCCGGAGTGAAAATTGCAAGCTTTCTAAACATTTTTAGAATACAGATTATGATATGAAAAAAATAAATTTTGGCAATTTTTGTTTTCAAATACATATAACAGAAGAAAAAAAAAGATTTAGCCACTAGGGTTATTTTGAGATGATCTATTCCCGATAAGATGTCGTATAAAGTTGTATCAATCATTTCTTCAATTGATTTCTTGCTGCTAAGTGAATGGGTTCATGTGCCTCTTTTTCAGGGTCCTGAAATAACTAGGTCACTTCTATGGAGTTGTAGTCTCACAACCCTTACCTATAAGCAGCACTAAAAGGGATTAGATGCCCCAAATTAAAAAACTGGACCCCTTTAGTCTTCCTGTACCATCGTATCACTGTGTATCCCATAGACCGTATTAATGAGAGAGCCATTATTATTAACCCTTTATATTACTAAACACCAAACTAACCAAATATGAGGCAGCTATTCTACCTTTCCAGATCCTAATTAACCTTTCCTTAAAGTGACCATTTATCGTAATCCGATTTTAGAAGATGTGCTACCCGTAAGAATCTCTTTCAATATTATATTAGTTTACTACAAGTGGAAATTAGAGATAAATTCAGTGGTTAGCACTGCAGTCTTGCAGCGCTGGGGTCCTGGGTTCGAATCCCACCAAGGACACTATCTGCTAGGAGTTTATATGTTTTCCTCGTGTTTGCGTGGGTTTCCTCCGGGTACTCCGGTTTCCTCCCACACTCCAAAAACATACAGATAGGGAATTTAGATTGTGAGCCCCAATGGGGACAGTGTTCCTGATTTATGTAAAGCGCTGCGGAATATGTTAGCGCTATATAAAAATAAAGATTTGATTTTTGATTTTTCTTCTCCTGGACTGATCATTCATTCCCAAAATTCTCAACTAACAGGTAAAATCTGTCTACAGTGAAGACTTTCCCATTATTGAGATAGGAGATAGCAGTTGGTGCTCGCAGAGCTCTATGGAGAACTCTAACTGCCACTTCAGGAGCACTTGTGTCTGCCTCCAGCTCCTCCGTCCATAGAATCTTAAAAGCACCAACCGTCATCTCTTATCTCTGTAATGGGAAAATCTTTCTTCACTGAATACAGATGTTACCCATGAATTTATAAGAGTGAAAGAGGAGTCCAGAAGACGAAAGAAGCAGATATCTCTGATAAGATATATGACAAAGTTGTTTATTTTCATCTATATATTGATTACTGAAATGTGCATTAAAACGACAGTTACACCTTAAGACGTACATTATAATAAGACTCCATCTGCACCGTTTTTGCATGTATACATATTGCAGAGTTTTGCTTCTCTCTCTCTATAATTAATATATATATATATATATATATATATATATATATAGATAGATAGATATATATATATATATAGATAGATAGATATAGACATAGATATATACTGTATATATACAGTGTGGTACCGTCTCTTTGTATAAAATGTCACCCCCCTTCTCTTATCTTTTTATCGTCTGCACAATTGCTTCAATTACACCCACAGTCACTTCATGCAAAGTCCAATGATGTGCAGTAATCCATTTGCACTTATGTAGCGAATAGCAACTCAAGAGCGTATGTGTAGAAAGATAAATAGGCAGAAAGATTTATATATTAGATGAATAGACATGGGAGTTAGATAGACAGACAGACCGACAGACATGAAATAGCTTTAAAGACAGATGGAACACATTTCTAAAAGCCAATGATAAATATTGCCAGTAATTACCTCTAAGACCATAGAGATATACATGAGATTGACATTTATTAGATAAGGGCAAAGAATAGATTCAGTAGACAAATAAATAGACAGATAGATAGAGGACAGAGAGAGAGAGAGAGAGAAAGATATAGATAGAGGGATAGACAGATAGATAGATAGAGGGATAGATAGAGGGATGGATAGAGGATAGATAGATAGATAGATAGAGAATAGATAGATAGAGAATAGATAGATAGAGGATAGATAGAGGATAGATAGATAGAGGGATAGATAGATAGATAGATAGATAGAGGATAAATAGATAGAGGATAAATAGATAGATAGAGGGATAGATAAACAGATAGATAGGGAGATAGAGGTTAGATAGATAGAGGATAGATAGATGGAGGATAGATAGATGGAGGATAGATAGATGGAGGATAGATAGATGGAGGATAGATAGATATATAGAGGGAGGATAGATAGAGGGATAGATAGATAGATGGCTAGATAGATAGATAGAGAGTGGTTAGATAGATAGATAGTTATAGGATAGATAGATAGATAGATAGAGGATAGATAGAGCGATAGATAGATATATAGATAGAGAGGTTAGATAGATAGAGGGATAGATAGATGGAGAGATAGAGAGAGGTTAGATAGATAGATACTGTAGATAGAGGGATAGATAGATAGATAGATAGATAGATAGAGGGATAGATAGAGGGATAGACAGACAGACAGACAGACAGACAGACAGACAGACAGACAGACAGATAGATAGATAGATAGATAGATAGATAGATAGATAGATAGATAGATAGACAAAGTAGCATATGATGTTAGCATGTGATAGATTGAGAGAGGAAAAAAAGAAGAAAAAAAAAAGAAGAGGATAGAGAAAACGAATGAGAGGAAAAAAGAAATAAAGAAAATGAAAACAAAAATGCTAGAAAGAAAGATAAGAAATGATATGCAACAGAAGGTTAGATATGGATGGATGGATGAAGATGAGAAACATAAAAGCAGGAAAGAGGGGTTTTAGATACAGAAAAAGATAGCCCTGACAAACAAATATAAACATAGAAAACCATACTGAGTAAAATGTAGATAGATAATAGACCGACTGAAAATAGATAAACATGACATAGGAAGATCAATAGAAGAATAAACAAGAGAAGGATGGATGGAAATAGATAGATGGATAGATCGATGATAGATGAAAGAAGGCTTGATACATATAGATAGATAGATAGATAGATAGATAGAGAGGATAGATAGATAGATAGATAGAAGGATAGATAGAGGATAGATAGATAGATAGATAGATAGATAGATAGAGGATAGATAGATAGATAGAGGATAGATAGATAGATAGAGGATAGATAGATAGATAGATAGATAGAGGGATAGATAGATAGATAGAGGGATAGATAGATAGAGGGATAGATAGAGGATAGATAGATAGATAGATAGATAGATAGAGGATAGATAGATAGATAGAGGATAGATAGATAGATAGAGGATAGATAGATAGATAGAGGATAGATAGATAGATAGAGGATAGATAGAGGATAGATAGATAGATAGAGGATAGATAGATAGATAGAGGATAGATAGATAGAGGGATAGATAGATAGATAGATAGATAGAGGATAGATAGATAGAGGGATAGATAGATAGATAGAGGGATAGATAGATAGATAGAGGATAGATAGATAGATAGAGGATAGATAGATAGATAGAGGATAGATAGATAGATAGATAGATAGATAGATAGATAGAGGGATAGATAGATAGATAGAGGATAGATAGAGGATAGATAGAGAGATAGATAGATGATATTTGAAAATGTCAATCCTGATATCAGTGACCCCTGTAGTTACCTCGGACCCCCTCCATCCCTTCTCTGCGTTCCTGCCATTATCCGTCACTGTCTTTCCCCACAATCAGGGGGGTCTGTTCCCCACACCTGCAGTATTCATCTTCCTCACCCCGAACTCCTATACCAGTACCACTCTGATAGTCCTCATTACAGAAGTGGCACCTATCTCTGCCAATCCCCACCATTCCTCACAATGGAATATGCCAGTCTCTAACACTGGATCAGCACTAATGCCTAGGACATGCCTCTGTGCCAGTGGTGCCCACACATTGCTGCCCACTGTAGGGACCCCGCACAGGTCCCATGTGTGGGCAGCACAGCCAATACTGCCCAGCTATCAGTGCCAATCATTGTACAGATATTAGGAGCCATACCCCAAACTTCCTTGGTTCTCAATCAATAATCCTCCTGTGTGCCCTACCAGGGTGCAGTGTCGGTGCGCTCCCTATAAGACAGGGGTAAGGATATTAAGTTATACGGGTAAATGTGAAATACTCCTGGACACACTGCCCTGATCAGATCAAATTCTACCCAAATCATCCCAAAATGACCACGATGCCCAACATCAGATACCTCAGTGCAAGGATATCGTCTCCACAACCCAAGATGTCGCCCCCCTACCACCACCCCCACAACATTCCCCAAAATACATTTGCTACTTAAATAAAACATTCCTGTATAAACATAATGCAATGTGCTGTGGGGAGAGAATATGACATTAACCCCATATCGCCCACTGTAATGAGGGTATCATCAGCACCATGGTAGATATTCCAGCACTCTACAGAACACTTGTAAACTGGGAAGATGAGGAGGACTCGGTGCACACTGGCCATTTATCATGAAGCCCCCACCAATCCCACCCAGAACCCCTATAATCAGAGCCCTATAGAGGGTATGGGGCACTGGTGCTGAGCTGCAGGTGTCCCCCATATCAGCACTCTTCATAACCATTATCTATAACTAGGTCACATACAGAAGGGACCCCCAAAACTCAAAGCCCCCTCCCCACAATGCATATCCATCAGAAATAATACCATCAGCTGTGCTGTGCTTGTCTCCAGCGCTCAGATGAACGTAGACCCCCAGGCAGTGCAGGACCCCCAGGCTCAGACCCCAGGCTCCCATGGTGCTGTCACCCGGGGGGCTCCGGCCGCTCTCCCACTGCAGGATGCGATCGCTGCGGAGGGATACGCTGCTGCTGTGATGTGACGGCGGCGGAGGGATCAGATCCAGCACTGAAAAATCTGCTTTTAAAGAGACCGCAAATCCTGAAATGGGATTCCTCAGCGATAATCTGTGATAATGCGCTTTGTACAGAGCCGGTAATCAGCCTCTGAGGGAAGCTCCCCACAAAGCATAAGCACAGACAGCTTCAGCTCTGCCTCTTGGAAGTGCTCCCCAGCAGTCCTGTGCATCACCTGCTCCCCAGCACTCCTATGTATGACCTGTACCCCAGCACTCCTGTGCATCACCTGCTCCCCAGCACTCCTATGTATGACCTGCACCCCAGCACTCCTGTGCATCACCTGCTCCCCAGCACTCCTGTGCATCACCTGCTCCTCAGCAGTCCTGTGCATCACCTGCTCCCCAGCACTCCTGTGCATCACCTGCTCCCCAGCACTCCTATGTATGACCTGTACCCCAGCACTCCTGTGCATCACCTGCTCCCCAGCACTCCTATGTATGACCTGCACCCCAGCACTCCTGTGCATCACCTGCTCCCCAGCACTCCTGTGCATCACCTGCTCCCCAGCACTCCTATGTATGACCTGCACCCCAGCACTCCTGTGCATCACCTGCTCCCCAGCACTCCTGTGCATCACCTGCTCCTCAGCAGTCCTGTGCATCACCTGCTCCCCACAGTCCTGTGCATCACCTGCTCCCCAGCAGTCCTGTGCATCACCTGCTCCCCAGTACTCCTGTGCATCACCTATTATTCAGCAGTCCTGTGCATCACCTGCTCCCCAGCAGTCCTATGCCTCACCTGCTCCCCACAGTCCTGTGCATCACCTGCTCCCCAGCAGTCCTGTGCATCACCTGCTCCCCACAGTCCTGTGCATCACCTGCTCCCCAGCAGTCCTGTGCATCACCTATTACTCAGCAGTCCTGTGCATCACCTGCTCCCCACAGTCCTGTGCATCACCTGCTCCCCAGCAGTCCTATGCATCAACTGCTCCCCACAGTCCTGTGCATCACCTGCTCCCCAGCAGTCCTATGCATCACCTGCTCCCCATAGTCCTGTGCATCACCTGCTCCCCAGCAGTCCTGTGCATCACCTGCTCCCCACAGTCCTGTGCATCACCTGCTCCCCAACAGTCCTGTGCATCACCTGCTCCTCAGCAGTCCTGTGCATCACCTGCTCCTCAGCAGTCATGTGCATCACCTGCTCCTCAGCAGTCCTGTGCATCACCTACTCCCCACAGTCCTGTGCATCACCTGCTCCCCAGCAGTCCTGTGTATCACCTGCTCCCCAGCAGTCCTGTGCATCACCTGCTCCCCAGTCCTGTGCATCACCTGCTCCCCAGCACTCCTGTATATCCCCTGTTCCCAAACGTCCTGTGCATCACCTGCTCTCCAGCACTCCTGTGTATCACATGCTCAGCAGTCCTTTGCATCACTTACTCCCCAGCAGTCCTGTGCATCACCTGCTCAGCAGTCCTGTGCATCACCTGCTCCCAAAACGTCCTGTGCATCACCTGTTCAGCAGTCCTGTGCATCACTTGCTCCCCAGCACTCCTGTGCATCACCTGTTCCCAAAAGTCCTGTGCATCACCTGCTCTCCAGCACTCCTGTGCATCACCTCCCCAGCAGTCCTTTGCATCACCTGCTCCCCAGCAGTCCTGTGCAACACCTGCTCCCCAAAAGTCCTGTGCATCACCTTTTCAGCAGTCCTGTGCATCATCTGCTCCCCAAATGTCCTGTGCATCACCTGTTCAGCAGTCTTGTGCATCCCCTGCTCCTCATGACTCCTGTGTATCACTTGCTCCTCAGTAGTCATATGCATCACCTACTCAACAGCAGTCCTGTTCATCACCTGCTCCCAAAAAGTCTTGTGCATCACCTGTTCAGCAGTCCTGTGCATCACCTGTTCAACAGCACTCCTGTGCATCACCTGCTCCCCAGCACTCCTGTACATCACCTGTTCCCCAAATGTCCTGTGCATCACCTGCTCTCCAGCACTCCTGTGTATCACATGCTCAGCAGTCCTTTCCATCACCTGCTCTCCAGCACTCCTGTACATCACCTGTTCCTCAAAAGTTCTGTGCATCACCTGCTCTCCAGCACTCCTCTGTATCACCTGCTCAGCAGTTCTTTGCATCACCTGCTCCCCAGCAGTGCTGTGAATCACCTGCTCAACAATCCTGTGCATCACCTGCTCCTTAAAAGTCCTGTGCATCACCTGTTCAGCAGTCCTGTGCATCACCTGCTCCCAAAAAGTCCTATGCATCACCTGCTCCTCATCAGTCCTGTGCATCACCTGCTCCTCAGCAGTCCTATGCATCACCTGCTCCTCATCAGTCCTGTGCATCACGTGCTCCCCACAGTCCTGTGCATCACCTGCAAGCCAGCAGTCCTATGCATCACCTGCTCCTCAGCACTCCTGTGCATCTCCTGCTCCCCAGCAGTCCTGTGCATCACCTGCTCCCCAGGACTCCTGTGCATCACCTGCTCCCCAGCAGTCCTGTGCATATCCTGCTCCAGAGTTGTTCTGTGCATCACCTGTTCCCCAGAAGTCCTATGCATCACCTGCTCCCAGCAGTCCTGTGCATCAACTTCTCCCCAGGAGTCCTGTGCATAACCTTCTCCCCAGGAGTCCTGTGCATCACCTTCTCCCCAGCAGTCCTGTGCATCACCTTCACCCCAGTAGTCCTATGCATCACCTGCTCCCCAGTAGTCCAATGCATCTCCTGCTCCCCAGCAGTCCCGTGCATCTCCTGCTGCTCAGCACTCCTGTGCATCATCTGCTCCCCAGGAGTCCTGTGCATCACCTCTCCCCAGTAGTCCTGTGCATCACCTTCTCCCCAGCAGACCTCTGCATCACCTTCTCCCCAGTATTCCTATGCATTACCTGCTCCCCAGCAGTCCTGTGCATAACCTGCTCCCCAGCAGTCCTGTGCATCACTTTCTCCCCAGTAGTCCTGTGCATCACCTTCTCCCCAGTAGTCCTGTGCATCACCTTCTCCCCAGTAGTCCTGTGCATCACCTTCTCCCCAGCAGTCCTGTGCATTACTTTCTTCCCAGTAGTCCCGTGCATCACTTGCTCCCCAGTAGTCCTATCCATCTCCTGCTGCTCAGCACTCCTGTGCATCATCTGCTCCCCAGCAGTCCTGTGCATCACCTTCTCCCCAGCAGTCCTGTGCATCACTTTCTTCCCAGTAGCCCCATGCATCACCTGCTCCCCAGTAGTCCTATACATCTCCTGCTGCTCAGCACTCCTGTGCATCATCTGCTCTCCAGCAGTCCTGTGCATCACCTTCTCCCCAGCAGTCCTGTGCATCACTTTCTTCCCAGTAGTCCCATGCATCACCTGCTCCCCAGTAGTCCTATACTTCTCCTGCTGCTCAGCAGTCTTGTGCATCACCTGCTCCTCAGCAGTCTTGTGCATCACCTGCTCCTCAGCAGTCTTGTGCATCACCTGCTCATCAGCAGTCCTGTGCATCACCTGCTCAGCAGTCTTGTGTATCACCTGCTCCTCAGCAGTCCTGTGCATCACCTGCTCCCCAGCAGTCCTGTGCATCACCTACTCCCCAGGACTCCTGTGCATCACCTGCTCCCCAGCAGTCCTGTGCATCTCCTGCTCCAGAGTAGTTCTGTGCATCACCTGTTCCCCAGAAGTCCTATGCATCACCTGCTCCCAGCAGTCCTGTGCATCTCCTGCTGCTCAGCAGTCCTGTGCATCACCTTCTCCCCAGGAGTCCTGTGCATCACCTTCTCCCCAGTAGTCCTGTGCATCACCTTCTCCCCAGCAGTCCTGTGCATCACCTTCTCCCCAGTAGTCCTATGCATCACCTGCTCCCCAGTAGTCCTATGCATATCCTGCTCCCCAGCAGTCCCGTGCATCTCCTGCTGCTCAGCACTCCTGTGCATCATCTGCTCCCCAGGAGTCCTGTGCATCACCTCTCCCCAGTAGTCCTGTGCATCACCTTCTCCCCAGCAGACCTCTGCATCACGTTCTCCCCAGTATTCCTATGCATTACCTGCTCCCCAGCAGTCCTGTGCATAACCTGCTCCCCAGCAGTCCTGTGCATCACTTTCTCCCCAGTAGTCCTGTGCATCACCTCCCCAGTAGTCCTGTGCATCACCTTCTCCCCAGTAGTCCTGTGCATCACCTTCTCCCCAGCAGTCCTGTACATCACTTTCTTCCCAGTAGCCCCATGCATCACCTGCTCCCCAGTAGTCCTATACATCTCGTGCTGCTCAGCACTCCTGTGCATCATCTGCTCCCCAGCAGTCCTGTGCATCACCTTCTCCCCAGCAGTCCTGTGCATCACTTTCTTCCCAGTAGTCCCATGAATCACCTGCTCCCAAGTAGTCCTATACTTCTCCTGCTGCTCAGCAGTCTTGTGCATCACCTGCTCCTCAGCAGTCCTGTGCATCACCTGCTCCCCAGCAGTCCTGTGCATCACCTGCTCACCAGCAGTCCTGTGCATCACCTGCTCCCCAGCAGTCCTGTGCATCACCTGCTCCCCAGCAGTCCTGTGCATCACCTGCTCCTCAGCAGTCCTGTGAATCACCTGCTCAGCAGTGTTGTGCATCACCTGCTCCTCAGCAGTCCTGTGCATCACCTGCTCCCCAGCAGTCCTGTGCATTACCTGTGCTGCTCACAAATCTCATAGGTTTTGCTGCTCAGGTTCCTACTGCCAAAACTAATTTCCCATTAATGTATCATTTTACAATGTATCTTCTGCTGCTGATTTATTGATTAACCATTTTCCGATTGGGTGATTTTATTTTTTTTTTTTAGCTTTTTTTTTATCGTCCTCTACTTCTAAGAGCCATACCTGTCTTATTTTTCTGACAACAGAGCTGTATGAAGAGAGATTTTTTCAGGACGAGTTGCAGTTTTGAATGACACCATTCATCGTACCATATAATGTACAGAAAAACAGGGGGAAAATGCAATTCTACCATTCTCTCTTGGGTTTTGTATTTACGGCGTTCATTTTATGGTGTAATTCCATTGACCTGCACATTCTTTCTTTGAGATATTTTTTTTTAAAGAAAACAGGCATAAAAATGTTTTACCTCACAACAAGAATAAGCTGTGACCCTGTGCTGTACTGTCTGTATACTCTTTACCATCCTCTCTTCCCAGGAGCTGTGGTATGATCAGACCCTGTACAGTCAGACACGGCCATTACACAGTACACAGCAGGGACATACATGTATATATAAGATTATCTCAGCACAGGAACATTTATTCTAAACACATCCAACTGTGGAAATTATTATTATTCCAAGATCTATTGATTAAAATCAACTTTAAAATTAACTGTGCTAGTCAGAAAACCCCTTTACTAGAGAAAATAGAGCTGCAAAGGCGGCCACCATTACAACCCACTTATGCCTATCTGGAGTGCTTAAAAGGGGTCAAGAAAGCCTAGTCGCTATACAGTCATGGCTGAAAGTGTTGGCACCCTTGTAATTGTTCCAGAAAACAAAGTATTTCTCCCAGAAAAAGATTGCAATCACACATTTTATTATACACATTTATTTTCTTTGTGTGTATTGAAACACCAGAAGAAAAAAAAAACAAAAAAAGAAAAAAGGCAAATTGGACATAATTTCACACATAACCCCAAAAATGGCCTGAACAAAATTGTTGGCACCTTTCCAAAATTTTGCGTAAACAACTTTGTTTCATGTATGTGATGCTCATTCAAACTCATCTGTGGCAATTAACAGGTGTGGGCAATATGAAAATCACATCCTAAACCAGGTAGAAAAGGGAGAAGTTGACTCAATCTTTGCATTATGTGTCTGCGTGTGCCACACTAAGCATGGAGAACAGAAAGAGAAGAAGAGAACTGTCTAAGGACTTGAGAACCAAAATTGTTAAAAGATATCAACAATCTCAAGGTTATAACTCCCTCTCCAGAAATTCTGATGCTGCTTTGTAAACGGTGTGCAACACAATTAAGTCAAGAAGTTTGCTACTCATGGCACTGTAGCTAATCGTCCAGGATGTGAACGGCAGAGAAAAATTGCAATGCAATGCAGGATAGGCTGGATGGCGGATAAGCAGCCCCAATCAAGTTTCAAAGAAATACAAGCTGTACTGCAGACTCAGGGTGCATCAGTGATTGACGGTGTGCAAGGCATCATGTGCACCCCTCATCTATAGGCAATTTTCCATTTCAAGAACTGGTTCCATCCATTGTGACTGCCATAGCACGAGGGCAGAGGAATTTTGTTAAATTGCTCCATATTAACCCCTTCACGACCTTGGATGGATCTATCCGTCCAGGATCGTGTCCCGTTAAGCCCCACCCCCTGCCGCGGGCAGGCGGCAGCGGTCGGCACACATATCAGCTGTTTTCAACAGCTGAGATGTGTGCCTGCTAGCCGCGGGTGGAATCGCTTCCACCCGCGGCCATTAACCCCTTAAATCTTGCTGCCAAAGTCTGGCAGCAAGATCTAAATGCGCGCGGCCATGTTTTTTACTTACCGCCGCCCCCACCGGACGTCACGTGCGTTATCACGTGACTATCGGTGGTTGCCATCGTAGCACAGGGTCATGTGATGACACCTGCAGCTATGATGTTTCACTTTCATTTTCCCTCGGCCAAGAGCAGAGGGAAAAACAAAGTGACTGAATCTGCTGTTTACAGCTGTATAGCTGTGATCAGCAGATAGATAAGAGCGATCGGATTGCTGATCGCTATAGCCCCCTAGGGGGACTAGTAAAATAAAAAAAAAAAGTAAAAAAAGTTTTACAAAATAAAAAAAAAAAAACTAGTTCAAATCACCCCCCTTTCCCCCCATTGAAAATTAAAGGGTTAAAAAATAAATAAATATACACATATTTGGTATCGCCGCGTTCTGAAATGCCCGATCTATCAAAATATAAAATCAATTAATCTGATTGGTAAACGGCGTAGTGGCAAAAAAATTCCAAACGCCAAAATTATGTTTTTTGGTCGCCACAAGTTTTACGCAAAATGCAATAACAGGCAATCAAAACGTAGCATCTGCGCAAAAATGGTACCATTATAAACGTCAGCTCGAGACGCAAAAAATAAGCTATCACTGAGCCATAGATCCCAAAAAATAAGAACGCTATGTGTTTCGGAAAATGGCGCAAAACGTGCGACACGTTTATTGGACAAACTAGTGAATTTGTTTTAACCCCTTAGATACAAGTAAACCTATACATGTTTGGTGTCTACAAACTCACACCGACCTGAGGCATCACATAGATACATCAGTTTTATCATATAGTGAACACGGTGAATAAAACATCCCAAAAACTATTGTGCGATCACACTTTTTTTGCAGTTTTTCCACACTTGGAATTTTTTTGCTGTTTTCCAGTACAATATATGGTAAAACCTATGGTTTCATTTAAAAGTACAACTTGTCCCGCAAAAAACAAGCCCTCATATGGCAAGATTGACGGAATAATAAAAAAGTTACGGCTCTCGGAAGAAAAGGAGCAAAAAACAAAAACGGAAAGTGCCCGGGGGCTGAAGGGGTTAATAAATGGGATAGTCTCATAAAAGGGCTAAAAATACCAAATGTCAGATTTATGAAACATAAACCAAAGAATCCAAATGGTTGAATTATTTCACCCCTCCTGAGAATATCTGGTAAACCCCATACAAATCTGTAGCTGTAGCATCCTGTACACCCTTTATTCTCCAGTTAGTAGAATTAATCAGAATTGCAGCTAACAATGTAATAATATAGGATACATATTTAGGGTGCGCTCACACGAGCGTGAAAATCGGACGAGTGCAATGCGAGAAATTCTCGCATTGCACTCTGACCAATGTTAGGCAATGAGGTTGAGCTGTTGGTCAGCTTTTCTCGCATCCAGATTCTGGATGCGAGAAAAGCGGCAGCATGCTGCGATTGTCTGCGAGAGCCGTATCTCTCGCACCCATTCAAGTGAATGGATGCGAGAGATACATCGGACTGCACTCGGATGTTATCCCAGTGCAGTGCGATCTACGCACAGGCTGACAGTGGAGGAGATGGGAGGATTAACCCCTCCCTCTCCTCCGCAGCGCCTGCACTCAGCTTCACAGCTGTGACCCGATCGCAAGATCGGGTTACAGTCGCATGACACCCGGCTCACGCTCGCAGCAGAGCCTGAGCCGGGGGACATTAGCATATCGCATCCGATGCTCTCGCATCGGATGCCATACGCTCGTGTGAGTCCAGCCTTAAAGGGGTGGTAGGGTTCTATTTTTTATATTTTTATTAGGAGCCAGGTAGTTGCTAATTCCTCCTGCTGGTGATTCTGCTGATTCACACCAACAGAGCAGCTCTTTCTCTCCTGAGCTGTTCTGTCAAAGGGGCGTGGCTGCCAATGTCATGCTGGTTGACAGCTGGCTCCCCGCAGTGACACAGCAGGGAGCAGGACATCAGCATTCAAGACTCAGCAACAGAGCAACGTGGAAGAGAAGCCACTGCTCTGTCTACATTGATGAAAGCCTCAGGATCGCCGGCAGGAGTGATCTGTGACCGCTCTGTGTCGGCAGACATCTGCATCGGGCACAACAGGCAGCAAGTTAGCAACAACCTGCTTATTAGTTATTAGGACCATAGGCTTGGACAACCCCTTTTATATCACTGATTAGAGCAGTTTATACTTACCTTGAGGATGTCATCTATTTATTTTACTCATATAGCACCATCATATTCTGGAGCGCTTTCAGACATCATCCTCACTGTCCCCATTGGGGCTCACAATCTATATTCCCTAGCAGTATGGCTTTGGAGTGCAGGAGGAAACCAAAGAACCTGGAGGAAGCCCATACAAACAAACTCCTTAGCAATGTCGTCCTTGGTGGGATTTGATCCCAGGACCCCAGCGCTACAAGACTGCAGTGCTAACCACTGAGCCACTTTTCCCATATTTTTTCGATCACACATGGAGGTTTATGAGAAGTTCAATGATGTAGTCCCAGGTCTGCAAAGGATTTCTGCTGTTTGCTTGGTTGATTCATGCAGTTTACAGTTGCTATTATTACAGTCAATTATAGACTGGTAGCTACTGGAAACAGTCAACAAGTAACGTACGGCTGAACTCCTCTAATGAAGTGGAACAATTAGCTTATGGCACATCAGCTTAATACACGGTGCCTAATGTAAAGACCAGACTGTAAAGAATGCAAATCACAAGCTGTGTGCCGGCACGGAGCAAGTAGATCTTCAGGACTATTCTGCAGGCTGCAGACTATAACGCAGACGGCATTGTAGGATTAGGACAAGATAGGTTATTATATGTCCTGTATATATGTAAAGTGAATCTCTCTTAAAGGGAATGAGGCATCAGAAAATGACCTACAGTTTAAAGCAGATTTTTGTGTTATATGTATTTAAAAAAATGTGAATCTGTATTAAAAAATTAAAGTCAGAAATGTTGCAATTTTTACATTTGGCTTTTCTACACTCATACTGATGTTTCAAGAATTTCACATGTACATGAGCAGCAACATATTGTCTCAAATCTTATCCTATGTATTGAAGTATCTAATGAGTGTGTGCAAAGGTCATCGTGAAGGGAGGAGGCACAGGGGAGCTGTGAAATCACCTTTTGTGAATGATGGGTTGTATTTTATCAGCTGTATATACAGGTGTTGTCATTGTAATCCTGCCTGTAATGATAATAAACCTGCTGAAAACTCTTCCTGAAAGAGCAAGATGTATGATTCTAAAAGAGCTCCAGTGGGCATTGTGAACATTGCGAGATTACTTTGCATCACCTGCTCCCCAGCAGTCCTGTGCATCACCTGCTCCCCAGCAGTCCTGTGCATCACCTGCTCCCCAGTAGTCCTGTACATCACCTGCTCCCCAGCAGTCCTGTGCATCGCCTGCTCCCCAGCAGTCCTGTGCATCACCTGCTCCCGAGCAGTCCTGTACATCACCTGCTCCCCAGGAGTGCTGTGCATCACTTACTACCCAGGAGTGTTGTGCATTACCTGCTCCTCGGCAGTCCTGTGCATCACATGCTCCTCAGCAGTCCTGTGCATCACCTGCTACCCAGGAGTCCTGTGCATCACCTGCTCCCCAGCACTCCTGTGCATTACCTGCTCCCCAGCACTCCTGTGCATCACCTGCTCCCCAGCACTCCTGTGCATCACCTGCTCCCCAGCACTCCTGTGCATCACCTGCTCCCCAGCACTCCTGTGCATCACCTGCTCCCCAGCACTCCTGTGCATCACCTGCTCCCCAGCACTCCTGTGCATCACCTGCTCCCCAGCACTCCTGTGCATCACCTGCTCCCCAGCACTCCTGTGCATCACCTGCTCCCCAGCACTCCTGTGCATCACCTGCTCCCCAGCACTCCTGTGCATCACCTGCTAACCAGGAGTCCTGTGCATCACCTGCTAACCAGGAGTCCTGTGCATCACCTGCTCCACAGCACTCCTGTGCATCACCTGCTCCTCAGCAGTCCTGTGCATCACCTGCTCCTCAGCAGTCCTGTGCATCACCTGCTCCTCAGCAGTCCTGTGCATCACCTGCTCTTCAGCAGTCCTGTGCATCACCTGCTACCCAGGAGTCCTGTGCATCACCTGCTCCCCAGCACTCCTGTGCATTACCTGCTCCCCAGCACTCCTGTGCATCACCTGCTCCTCAGCAGTCCTGTGCATCACCTACTCCTCACAGTCCTGTACATCACCTGCTCCTCAGCAGTCCTGTGCATCACCTGCTACCCAGGAGTCCTGTGCATCACCTGCTCCTCAGCAGTCCTGTGCATCACCTGCTCCTCGGCAGTCCTGTGCATCACCTGCTCCCCGGCACTCCTGTCCATCACCTGCTCCCCAGCACTCCTGTCCATCACCTGCTCCCCCGCACTCCTGTCCATCACCTGCTCCCCAGCACTCCTGTGCATTACCTGCTCCCCAGCACTCCTGTGCATTACCTGCTCCCCAGCACTCCTGTGTATCACCTGCTCCTCAGAAGTCCTGTCCATCACCTGCTCTTCAGCAGTCCTGTGCATCACCTGCTCCCCAGCAGTCCTGTGCATCACCTGCTCCCCAGCAGTCCTGTGCATCACCTGCTCCCCAGCACTCCTGTGCATCACCTGCTCCCCAGAACTCCTGTCCATCACCTGCTCCCCAGAACTCCTGTCCATCACCTGCTCCCCAGCACTCCTGTCCATCACCTGCTCCCCAGAACTCCTGTCCATCACCTGCTCCCCAGAACTCCTGTCCATCACCTGCTCCCCAGAACTCCTGTCCATCACCTGCTCCCCAGCACTCCTGTGCATCACCTGCTCCCCAGCAGTCCTGTAATTACTAATTCTGTTTCTAAATAAGGATTGTGATATGAAAAAAAAGCTAAGAAATTATAAATAAAAAAATGTACATGTAATACAAAAACCTGATTACACTTTAATATTAGTATTAATGGGGTTCTTTGGGTTTTGTTATGCAGAATTCTTGTCGTGAAAAATCCTGAATGGATCACTTCAATGAGGATTGTCAAGACTCCATAAAGAATTAGATCTGGCCATCATGACACCAGTGTGACCAGAGCAGTATTAATCGTACAGTGGATAAAATGGACTTTTCTGTCTTACTGTCCAAAGAGTAAATCCAGGCATTATATATCGGTGCTGCCTGAGTGGAGTATGCGCCCTAGATGACCCACGCTGCATAATTGGCACCATGATTTATCTATCCCTTTTATTGAGACCTTTCTTGCTGGAATTGGTGAGGTATTTATTCCATACCAGGAAGCATTAATGCATTTATACCATGGGTGATAATGGATGATGTTGTATTTCAGCAGGGACACAGTCCCACATAGCTCGGCTCCACTCAGTGCTGACATTTGTCCTCATTAGTGAATTCAATACATGTTAACAGCTCAATACAAGATCAGCAGAGCAGCCAATTCTTTGTAATGCTGTGCAGTGGAATGGGAATGTCCCCAGAGGCTGATCCATCCACATAACACACCATACAGCCACCTCGCCAGCCTACCCGCTCCTAGGAGCCACTTCAGTCACCGGCATGATTGTCATCTGGCAGACCCTTAGCTATCACAGTCAGTGCTTCATTTATTTCTACATTTATTGATGTTACATACAACATGTTTTCCATTCTGTTTTATCTAAAGTGAATCTATTGCTCTCTGGGAGCAGCCATTTGAGACCATAGAGACGCTGATTGTACTTCTTAGTACTGTTGGTTATCTTCTAACTATACACAATGGAAGGAAGGCCAATACTGGTGGGGGCAGCCAACTACCTAATGTGTATGAGGATGGCCTGACTTTCCTTGGCCCTTGATGTTGGAGGAGAGATGGATTGGGAAGATGGATTTTATCATGTCCGATGCTTTGGTCTGCAGGGAGTAAAGGGGGTACTCCCAACTCCAAGATCCTATCTAGGGATGGGAGAGTAGTAAAATGCTCGGGTGCTCGGTCCTCGAGTCGGGCAGGTCAGACGCTCTGAAAAGGCGAGTATAATGGAAGTCACAAATTGGGCAGTTGGGCTCTCCCCACACATACAGTCATAGCAAAAACTGTGGAAAGAAAGCGCACATAGGGTTTTAACCGATAGATATAGGTGCAGGGAACAGGACAGGTACTCACCTGCTTCAGTTGTGACAGGCACAACTCCTTGTCAGCATGGAATAAATGAATACAAAAGTGGTCAGCTGCAGCCCCGATGTTGCAACAAGATGGGGGATGATCAAAAGAAATCGGGTTAAATGCTGCGCTAAAAACCACAATCCAAAGATATATCGTGAATTCCTTTTCTTTATTTTCACAGGTCAACGCGTTTCAAAGGCATCTCCACCTTCTTCATCAGGACAAAAGTCAGAAAGGAATAGCATAAATAGCTAAGGTTATGCTATTCCTTTCTGACTTTTGTCCTGATGAAGAAGGTGGAGATTCCTTTGAAACGCGTTGACCTGTGAAAATAAAGAAAAGGAATTCACGATATATCTTTGGATTGTGTTTTTTAGCGCAGCATTTAACCCGATTTCTTTTGATCATCCCCCATCCTGCACACATACAGTCAGACATATACAGAGCATTTTCGGGGGAGGGAGGGTGTTTATTTTTTACATAGTACATCCAAAAAATGTTGCTTTAGGCTATGTGCCCACGGCAGGTGCATCCGCAGGTACGGCTGCAGGTTTACAGCAGCTGCCCGCCGGCATCTGCAGCTATTTTTAGCTGCGGTAGTACAGCGGAATATCTGCGGTAAACCTGTGGACTTTCATGCGATTGACCTGTGGACGTCCCAGCCTCTATCTCCATAGTGGAGGACCGGGATTTCCGCAGGTAAATCCGCAGGAATAATTGACATGCAGTTATGTGTGGCTGTGGGCCATCCGCAGCATATTCCGCAGCCGCACATTCCGCAGCGTGGACACAGCACTCCCCATGTCCCATAGGATAACATGGGGGTCTCTGTACTTGCTGAAACCTGCAGATTTACCTAGAAAATCCAGATAAATCCGCAGGTTTTCAACTGCAAAATCCGCAGAAGCAAGCTCCCGTGGACACATAGCTTAGGCTGCTTTCACACCTCCGGTTTTTCCTGTGCGGCACAATCCGGCACTTTGCAGGAAAAACGCAACCGTTTTTTTTTTTTGCTGCCGCTTGCGTTTTTCCTGCATAGACTTTAATTAGTACCGCATTGTGCCGCATGGGCTTGTGTTCCGTCCGGTTTTTGCCGCATGCGGCAGATTTAGCCGATGCAGCGGCCGGATGGAACGTTGCCTGGCACATTCTTTTGCGCTTTTCCCAATGCATCCCTATGGATGCTGGATGCGGCACGATGCAGCAAAAAACGCCGCATGCGGTTTTTGCCACTGCGCATGCTCAGTAGCCTGCCGCAAGTGGCAAAAACCGGACGGGCCACATGTAAAAACTTATGCAAAGGATGCGGTGTTTTCACCTCATCCGTTGCATAGGTTTCACAGCCGGATTGAGCCGCACGGCTCAAACCGGATGTGTGAAAGCAGCCTTAGCCTCCAGTGAGTGCCAGAGTCTATAAATGCCTCTCCCTGAGGTGCCTGTTCACATCGTGCAGTAAGTGCTTTGTGATCATTGTTTCGCGAACGAAACACGCGAGCACCTGCAGATACATGGTAGAGTTCCGCGAGTACCCGAGCACCCCGATGCTCAATCAAGTATCAAGCAGTGGCAAACACGGTCACCCATCATTAGTCCCAATATGTTGTAGGCATAGTAATAATAATATTATCTAATACCTCCAATTAGAAATGTGGTATAGTTATCCTGATATAGCCATGTCTCTTACCTCATGTGCAGGGCATTGCAGTTTAGGTATCCATGGTTGCAACCACAAGCAATTAAGTAAATAACTAGCTGTCCCTATAGGAGTGGATGTAACCATGGATATCTAAGCTGCAATGCCCTGCACATGAGGTAAGAGGCATCACTATATCAGGAGAACTATACTACATTTCTAATTGGTGGTATTTGCTAATATTATTATTATACCTACTACATATTGGGATAGGATCTTGCAGATGGGAATAACCCTTTAAGCTTTTTTCCCATTTAAAGGAGTTGTTCAGTCTAAATCTATAAGTCTGCAGTCCCTCTATGTGTCACTCTATGTGACTGCAGACTTGTGAATTACAGGCACTGGGTGGTGTCAGAAACGGGAAGGGTGATCATGAGGCCGTGAGTATGTGATATACATACTCCCGGACAGAATGCAACTAGATGAGTGCGGTCTCACTCAATGCCCCTGCACTGATTGAAGCCGAGCCCCTCTAGTTGGATTGTGGCCAGGAATATGCATATTGCATACTTATGGTCATGTGACCGCTGTTCTTGCCTCTGACATCGGAGAATCCTCACAGCGTATAGTGTCTGTAATGTGAGGATTCACAAGTCTGCAGTCACATAGAGTAACACAAAGAGGGGCTGCAGACTTCTGGATTAGACAATCCCTTTAAGGAGTATACATGTTTGGCTGACCCCAGCACGCCTGTGTATAAAGTGGTCAGGAGGGACACAAAGGAGCATTCATCCATCTACCTAGACTGTAGCCTTCGGTCATCTCCAAACTGCAGTCTATGCACTATAATGTTCCCGTCTCTGCAGAGCATTGGTAGCTGCTGCTTATGTTAGTATTCTTATGTCTATGATCACCACAGACATTTGATTAAAAGCGGATTACAACTAATTTAGCCCGATTTCTCATGTGTATGGCCAGCTTTAAGGCTAGTTGTTTCCTAGGTACATTTGTTTTGCTGAAGTCATTACCCGAGGGCAGGTATACATGGTGTACAGACAATGGGCAGGTATACATGGTGTACAGACAATGGGCAGGGACAAGAGAAAGGAAGATTAATCAGTTGTTTATGCTGCCATTTTGGGTAGCTTGGGACCAGAATTTCCTCTGCCTTTCTCTATGTGTCCATTAGATGCTGCGTCTGAATAGCTGATCACGTTGTAGGTGTTAGGGTCCAGTGCACACTTCTATTTAGTCAATGAAATAATTGATTGTGCATCTGACATCTATCCTGCTGATTGTGTGAGGTTGGCGGGTTGCTTTGTTGTAGCTTGCAATGGTTGCTTGCAGGTAACAATAGGCTCCATTCACTGCAGTAAGAGTATGTTCTGACATGTTTCCAGCATATTTGTGGCGTCTTTTTTCTGGTTGTTTTTTTTAGTACCCACGTTTTCTGAAGCAAAAATGCTGCTAAAATGCTCAAAAAGATGTTGGCACCATCAAGACATCCATTGAGCCTTCCCAATGATTTCTACTATAAAGTAGAAAGCTTTTTCAGAGCAGAAAACGCCTGCAAAATGTTCAAACCTTTTAACCACTTGGTGTCTTTGGAAACCTGTTATCAGGATGGTAATGCAGGATAGCGAGGGACAGGGGGCTCCTATACTATTCATCACGCTAGGGGACCCTAGGCTATCGCTGTCCTCAAGGTTAGCCCTAAGGCTATGTGCCCACGCTACAGGATTTATCGCGGATTTGACGCGGATTTTGACGCGGATTTAGCGCGGATTTGCCGAAAATCTGCAGCACAGCTACTCCCCAGCCATTTCAATGGCATTTTGGAAATGCTGTGCCCATGCTGCGGATTTTTCCGCTGCGGATTTTGCCGCGGATTTTGATGCGGAACAAACTGCAGCATGTCAATTGTTTGGTGCAGTTTTGGTGCGGATTTTCTGTTTTGAATGGGGGAAAAAAAAAAAAATGAAATCCGCATCAAAATCCGCGGCAAATCCGCGGTAAATCCGCGGTAAATCCGCGGCAAATCCGCGGGTGCGGATTTGCCGCGAAAGTTGCGGATTTTCAGGCAAAAAAATCCGCATGGACATTCTAGCGTGGGCACATAGCCTAAAAGTAGAGATACCGTGTCTGGCTCTTCTATACTGTTCTTCACCTTCACAATAGGGGACCCTAGTCTTTCCCTCTCCTCAGGGTTAGCCCTGAAGGTGAAGATGCCGTGCCTGGCTCTTCTATACTGTCCTTCACAGTAGGTGACCCTAGGCTATCCCTGTCTTCAAGGTTACCCCTAAAGGTGGAGATGCTGTACATGGCTCTTCTCCTGACCAAAGCTGATCTGATCCCCCTACCCAGAGAAGGAAGAGGCAGGAGTGTGATGGTAACACAAATTTAGACAGACAGGGAAAGCCCAAAACTCAGACACTGCAAACTCACAGGAACAAACAGTAAGAAACTAAGGAGAAAAGCAATAGAAGTAAAGCAGCAACAAAAGGACAAGGGTTAACACTCCAACAATTCACAGCAATAAAGCACTTTAACCACCAGTAAGACTGGATCAAACCAACTCTCCAGACCAGTATAGATAAACTATAGCTGGCATTGATGGAAGTGTCCAGCCAGCATATATAGGAGGGGAGGGACTGGCTCTCCAATAGCATGTGACTAAAGGAGATTAACAAGCAACCCAGCAAAGATTAACTCTTGCTAGCCTGCCTTTTAACTACAAGTCTGTGGGTTGACGCCCGAATCTCCTTGCCCTGATCACAGACATCAGAGAAGTTAGAAGGCAGAGTATAAGAATCTTGACAGTTGGCAATGATTGCAAAATCCTCCTTGTGATACCTGTAGCGGTTAAACTGTGTTCAACAAACTGAACATATGAACAGCAAGTTATTTTTCCATTCTTTGCAGAGTTTAGTTAGTGCTTTTTTCAGGCAGTTTTGGGAGTGGAATCCGCCTGTAGAATACATTGTGGATGCATTCCCTATGAGATTTTATTTACCACACAATGTTTTTTTTGGCTGCTGTTTAAGGGACTTTTTCTAATCCACCGCTTTTTTCCAGCAGTGCTTCAAAAGATTGCAGCATTGTACAAGCTTGATTCCCAGGCTGTTGGTTTTAGCCTTGGGCATCGTCAGGACCTATAAAGGTGATTTCCAATCTTTTATCCACTTCATTGCTTTAGTCAACCATAGCATCTAAAGCCTGCTTTACACGTTGCAATTTCGCATACGATATCGTATGCGATTTGCAACGCCCCCATCGTATGTGCAGCACGTTCAATTTGTTGAACGTGCCGCACATACGATTAACCCCCGTCACACATACTTACCTTCCATACGACCTCGATGTGGGCGGCAAACGTCCACTTCCTGGAGTGGGAGGGACGTTCGGCGTCACATCGACGTCACGCGGCAGCCGGCCAAAAGAAGCGGAGGGGCGGAGCTGAGTGGGACGTAAACATCCCGCCCACCTCCTTCCTTCCGCATTGCTGGCCGGGAGCCGCAGGAGGCAGGTGAGATCTGTTCATCGTTCCCGGGGTGTCACACACTGCGATGTGTGCTACCCCGGGTACGATGAACAATCTGACGTGCAATTCATCAGGAATGAACGACGTGCATGCGATGAACGTTTTTTCGTTCAATCGCAATTGCACGTCGCTGTCACACCCTGCAATGTACCTTACGATGCCGGATGTGCGTCACTTACGACGTGACCCCGCTGACACATTGTAAGACATATTGTAGCGTGTAAAGCAGGCTTAAGATGTTTGACAGAAGGAAGTGCTCTACCGTCAGCCCGTTGTCAACTTCATAATTTGATCAAAAGATTGATGATTTACGTCCCTTAGTGGAGTGGCAATGCAAAAAAGTCCTATAAATTCTATGCACCCCAAAGCAGTACCAATTAAAATTTCAACTCATCCCATAAAAAAGCAACCATAATAGGGTTATTTTGATTAAAAAATAGATATAGCTTGAAATGCAACAACATGAAAATTACTTTTGGTTCATAGAACTTTTTTGTTATGCAAAAGTACTAAAATATAGGAAAAAAATACATACCTACTTGGTATAGTCGTATTAGTACTTCTCTATAGATGAAATTAGCCTAAATATTTTTAACAAAAAAAGAACAAAAAGAAATTGCTTTTTTTTCCATCTTCACAAAATGTTAATTCATACTATGCTTGCATCAAAATGATATGGCTCTTGAAATGCAACAATAATAAATAAATTAACCCTTTCACGACCGGCCGATTTTTCGCTTTCCGTTTTTTTTTTTCGCCATTCTTTTTCTGAGAGACGTAACTTTTTTATTTTTCAGTCAATATGGTCATGTGAGGGCTCATTTTTTGCGGAACGAGCTGTACTTTTAAATGAAACCATCAGTTTTACCATATTGTGTACTAGAAAATGGCAAAAAAATTCCAAATGCTGAAAAATTGCAAAAAAAGTGCGATAGCACTATGGTTTTTGAGATATTTTATTCACTGTGTTCACTATATGGTAAAACTGATGTGTGGGTGTGATGCCTCAGGTCAGTGCGAGTTCGTAGACACCAAACATGTATAGGTTTACTTTTATATAAGGGGTTAAAAAAAAATCGGAAGTTTGTCCGAAAAAAGTGGCGCACGTTTTACGCCATATTCCGTGACCCGTAGCGTTCTCATTTTTCGGGATCTTAGGCTCAATGACGGCTTATTTTTTGCGTCTCGAGCTGACGTTTTTAACGGTACCATTTTTGCGCAGATGCTACGTTTTGATCGCCTCTTATTGCATTTTGCGCAAAAGTTGTGGCGACAAAAAAACGTCGTTTTGGCGTTTGGAATTTTTTTGCCGCTACGCCGTTTACTGATCAGATTAATTGATTTTATATTTTGATAGATCGGGCGTTTCTGAACGCGGCGATACCAAATGTGTGTATATTTTTTATTTTTTTAACCCTTTAATTTTCAATGGGGCGAATGGGGGGTGATTTGAACTTTTAGGTTTTTTTGTTTTTTTTTAATTTTTTAAAACTTATTTTTTTACTTTTTTTTTTTATTTTACTAGTCCCCCTAGGGGGCTATTGCGATCAGCATTCCGATCGCTCTGCAGTATCTGCTGATCACAGCTGGAAGGCTGTAAACAGCAGATACGCTGTCTTTCTCTTTTGCTGTGCCCCGGGCACAGCGAAAGTGAAACCAATTCATGTGTAGTACAGGAGTCATCACATGACCCTGTACTACCATGACAACTATCGGGAGTCACGTGATCGCGTCACGTGACTTCCGGTTTCGGCGGTAAGTAAAAACTTTACCGCGATTGCGCTTATAATGGCGCTGTCATGTATTGACAGCGCCATATAAGGGGTTAATCGGCACGAGCAGATAACGATTCTGCTCGTGCCTAGCAGGCACACATCTCAGCTGTGAAAATCAGCTGAGATGTGTGCCGATCGCGGCATGCTGCCGCCGGAGGACCGCGGGCAGTAAGATTATGTCATTTAGGACGTAATTTTACGGCCCGCGGTCGTTAAGGGGTTAATAATTGCTTGATACTTAAGGTCCAAAATATGTGGTATTAAGTGGATAAAAAGGGTCTTCTGCCAATAGAGAATAGACTTTTCTAAATTAAGCTGGTACAGGGACAAACTTCTCTAACCCCCAGCAAGAGGTTGTCTGACTATGCATTTCCCCTGATGGTCTATGTAATGCATGCCTGGAGCTCCATCTATAATATCCATATGCACTAATATAGTATGTATACAGGGGCTCTTATTATGAGTATTTTTATCATTAAAGGGGTTGTCCTGGCCTTGTAATAAAAGTCTGCAGTCTGTCTTTCGCCCTGCGGACTTCTGAAATCTCAATTATGGAAAGAAAGCTGTGGAAAAACAAGCGCAATAGGGTCTTACCCCAATATATGAGGGGTAGGGAGGGGGGAGCAAAATTACTCACCAATTGCAGTTGTGAGAAGCCACAACTACTATAACCGCATGTATCACAGATCCAAGGCTGCAGCCACCAAAACCGGTAGATAACAGAAAGCAAAAGAGAGAGGTGTTCAATGCCGCGCCAATAGATCACTTCAGCAGATGTTCAGATCAGTGTCACTTTATTGTAATTCAGGTCGACGCGTTTCTGGAGCATCTGCCCCCTTCATCAGGACCATCAGAAATAGAAATAGAATAGATTGATTCTATCTTTGACAATCGAAGGCCAAGCAATAACCTTACTAAATGTATATGCCCCTAACCAAGACCAGGCCACTTTTATATCAAACTTGGTGGACATCTCATCCCCTTTGATACAGGGCACAATGATTCTGTGTATAGACCTCAACCTTACCCTGGATCCGGTTCTAGACAATTCAAAGAAAAAATCACACATTTCATATAGAGCCATTAAACACATTAAAAAGGCCCTCTTCGGGTTGCAATTACAGGATGTCTGGAGACTACAGCACCCCACGGTCAGAGATTACACCTTTTATTCCACGCCGCACGACTCATATAGTCGGATTGACTATATAATGGTCCAACATGCTGCTCTCCCATGGGTGTGCTCTACATCCATCGGTAACATTTTGTGGTCTGACCATGCCCCAATTTACTGTTCACTACAGATTCCTTCCCTTTCCAAAATGACACGCCCTTGGCGCCTAAATGAAAGTTTACTCTCTGACCCTGTGTGTTTATCGGATATCCATGACTCCATAAAACACTTCCTTTCTGATCACTCATCCGACATGACTGCTCCTATCTTTAAATGGGAGGCCCTCAAATGTGTTCTGCGGGGGGTCCTTATTAAACATGGCTCACGACTAAAAAAGGCCAAAGCTCAAGTCCTTAGTTCCGCACTTCAAACCGTTACCAATTTGGAGCTAGCCCATAAAAATGCGCTCTCGACGGAAACGCTGAGAGATTTACTTAAAGCTAGGTTGGAAGTTAAAAAATTACTAGATGAGTCTTACAAGCGTTACCTCCAAGTAGGACGTAGTCGTTTCTATGAATTTGGTAACAAACCCGGTAGGATGTTGGCCAGAGCCCTGCGCTCACAATGCCTCCAGAGTTTCATTCCCTGTATCAAAGGGCCCAAGGATGTCATGGTCCACACAACGGCGGAGATATCGAATTCTTTCCGATCATATTACTCAAAATTATACAACCTACCCACCCCGGAGGGAACAACACACAACATCACATCCCCTTTTAGCTCTTTGAGACCAGAGCTGATAACCGAACTAGAAACCCCTTTTGAACACTCAGAACTGCTGGACGTAATAAAAAATTTACCCGGCAACAAAAGTCCAGGCCCAGATGGATTTACAGGGAAATTCTACAAAACACTAGCGGACCCTCTATCCCCATTGATGTTGATAGCATTCAATTCCATCTCTGACTCCTCCCCATTCCCCCCCCAATCCACAGCTGCGAATGTCACCGTGCTCCCTAAACCGGGGAAAGACCCACATGTTTGTGGGAGCTACCGCCCAATTTCTCTATTGAATATCGATTTAAAAATCTTTGCAAAGCTGATAGCTAACAGGTTAAACCCATTGCTTCCCTCTCTGATCCACCCTGACCAGGTGGGCTTTGTTCCGGGCAGGGAGGCGCGGGACAATACCTTGAAATCTATAGACATTATACATCACGCAAAGACCCATAAAATTCCAATGATGATCCTATCCCTTGATGCAGAGAAGGCCTTCGATAGAATCTCATGGTCATCTCTATCTCAAACTCTCGCACATGTCGGTATAGGCCCCACACTGCTTGCTAAAATTCTCTCATTGTACAAATCCCCAGAAGCTACTCTAAAAATTAATGGTTCACTGTCAGACCCGTTCACCATCCATAATGGTACGCGGCAAGGCTGCCCACTCTCCCCGTTACTATACATACTAATTATGGAACATCTCCTAGCAGCCATCCGTAATAATCCAGAAATTCGGGGAATTAAAGTAGCCGGAAAGGAATACAAATGTTCTGCATTCGCGGACGATTTATTAATCTACATAACCAACCCATCGACCTCTCTGCCAAACTTGTTAGACCTCCTGGAGAAGTTTGGTGGCTGGTCCAACTTCAAGATCAATATGGACAAATCCGAGGCCCTTAATGTATCCCTCTCTAGTGAGTTGGTAAACAACCTAAAGACACATTACCCATTCAAGTGGCCACCAGACAATGTCATTACTTACTTAGGCATTCGTCTACCCTCGGATCTCTCCAGATTGTTCTCTCTGAACTTTCAGCCATTCCTTTCAAGACTGGAGAATAACTTAGCCACATGGGAACGAACATGTTTCTCATGGTTTGGGCGCATCAATATATTGAAAATGACAATTCTTCCCAGGCTATTGTACCTTTTGCACACAATCCCTTCCTACATACCTGCTGCGTTCTGGGTCGGACTACGACGCCAATTTAGGTGCTTTGTATGGGCCTCTAAACATCCAAGAATCCGCTGGGAAACCCTAATCCGCCCAAAAGAGGCGGGCGGGACAGGCCTGCCGGATTGTCGTCGTTATTACTTAGCTGTCGCACACGCCCGTGTACTGGACTTAATCCATAACCATTCGTCGAAATTATGGGTTCGCATGGCGACGGATATGTGTCCGACCCCGGTTGGAGCCCTGCCGTGGCTGCGCCCACCCCCTCCCCTAAATAGCCCAGACATATCCTACACAACAGCTAACACTCTGAAAACCCTGAGTGGCCCCTATATGAAAAAAGAGTTGCTGGATGGAAATGGCCCTATGTTCCCCATTTCAGGAAACCCGAAGTTTGACCCGGGATATACCGCTCCGACGTTTTTGGGCTGCCCCAAAACCCGTCCTCTACGACTATGCCACGTTGCTCCTAACGGGGTACTGTTACCAATCAACACGATCCTAGGTGACATTCCTCCCAATCCACGCCACGAATTTGAATACAATCAGCTCCAACACTTTTTTGCGTCAATCCCGGAGAAAGGAACACTAATTCGCCCCTTGTCAACATTTGAATCTCTCTGCCTTACAAAATCTATTATTCCACACACGACCTCGGTCATCTACAAATTGCTCTTTGAAAAAGACCTTCTCTCTCTGCCCCCATTTTGTAAAGCTTGGGAATCAGAATTACAGAAAACCTTCACGAAAACCCAATGGGATAAATGTTTTTCCCTCTCACATAAATCAGTTATAGCATCTAAATCACAAGAGACAAGTTATAAGATCATATCAAGGTGGTATAGGGTTCCAATCACATTAAATAAATGGTTTCCAGGGGTCCCGGATATATGCTGGCGTTGCGGAGCAGAGGTGGGAACAATGACACACATATGGTGGTCGTGCCCGACCCTGAGCGCCTTTTGGAAAGGAGTTCTCAAGACTATTCTGGAAGTAACGGGTGTCTTAGTTCCGCCATCCCCAGAAGCAATCCTACTATACATGTTCCCCATGTCCAAATCCAAGTATAAAAAATCATTGCTCAAACACCTATTACAGGCTGCGAAAACAGTGATCCCCAGACACTGGAGATCGCTGGATCCCCCGTCTATGGAGGAGTGGTTTGCGGAGGTGGCTGCAATTTACCGTATGGAGTCGCTGATCGCGTGCTCCCAACAAGAAAGAGATATAGTTTCCAAGACTTGGTTTCAATGGGAGGCGTTCTTATCCTCTTCTCTATATAGGCAAATCCTGAGATAAAGTGCAATGCTCCGTGTTTCTTCTTCTTCTCCTCATTTCCTCTTACTTTATAGTTTACTCCTCTTCTTTCCCTACTTCAAATGTTTTTCCTTTTTCTTTTAGGATTAAGAGTTCTCCATGTTGGGAGACCAAAATTGGTAATTTACCTGTATACTTGCCTGAATACACAAAATATTTCTTATCATTTATATCTCTCCCTGATTTGGGGATTTGCTATTAATGACAACTCAGGTGATACACCTTGTCAGAATGTTATCAGTGTACTGAATCAAATTCCTACCAAAGTGATATACTGATTCTCATCGCGCAAGTGACTAATCAAATCTCTTCAGTGTTTTTCTTTCTGTATTTTAATAATTTGAAAATCAATAAAAATCTATTGAAATAGAAATAGAAATAGAATAGATTGGATGTTATTTCTATTTCTGATGGTCCTGATGAAGGGGGCAGAGGCTCCAGAAACGCGTCGACCTGAATTACAATAAAGTGACACTGATCTGAACATCTGCTGAAGTGATCTATTGGCGCGGCATTGAACACCTCTCTCTTTTGCTTTCTGAAATCTCAATTATGCAATTTGCATATTTCTGGCCACATTCCAACTAGACGTGCTCGGCCTCACTCAATTCACCTGTTTTAAATGAGGCTGAGAAGGTCTAGTTGGCACATGCCTGCATGTATACAAATTGCGAACTTGCGGTAACATGGCTCGCGCTTGCCAGCAGTACCAAAGAATCCTGACACCATGTGGTATGCACGCTGCAAAGAAAGATGAGTTTGGAGTCACATAAAGGGACTCCAGATGTTAATTAGAGGACCGGCCAACCCCTTTAAGAGATCTTTTATTCCCCTTGGAATTGTCCTTTAAAGAGGTTGTCCACTATTATATAGATGGCCTATCCTTAGGGTAGGTCATCAATGTCTGATCGGCCGGCATCTGACACCTGGCACCCCCACCAATTAGCTGCTTCTGGTGCCAGCATACAGCCATAAATGCTCAGTTCTGGAGCTGCCCCATCTTCTGATAGTGGTTAGTGGTACTGCACATCCAGCTCTTATTCAAACAATAGTACCTGGCCACGGCCACAATGAGAATACAGGGCAGTTCCGGAACTGTGCATTTATGGCTGCCTGCTGCCACCACCAGCACCAAGAGCAGCTGATCGTGGGAGTGCCGGGTGTCGGATCCAGGCCGATCAGACATTGATGACTTATCCTAAGCATAGGCCATCAATGTAAAAGTAGTGGACAACCCTTTCAAGGGCGAGAATAAATCTGTTCAGCCTATTGATCTCTGTAAGGTCAGATTATTGAATGATTTTGCAGACATTTAGCCCACAGTCACAACATTAATACATCTCCAAGTCTGGTGGCCTCAGACGCATTCAGGGCAGACACAGGTCCAACGAGTTGTTTTTTAACTAGCTGGAAAGAAAATGCCATTATCTTCACTGTGAATTTAAAGCTGAAGAGTCAGAATCAGATGTTTGTATTAAAATCACATATTTCAAAATGCAACAAATTGTTAAATGTTGGTACATTGGATGTTCTGATTTTTTGTTATCCACCCCTGCTGTTCTCGCACCACAGGATTTGCCCTTTCTTTGACAGATGAAATCATTCCCTTGATATATTAGCAGCTCTGCGAGCTTTTCCCTGCTGAGCGTCCTCCACTGGTGCTTCATTACTGGGAGTTCAGCACCTTGGACAGCTACTGGGAGAAAAGAGACAGACCAAGGCTGGGACAGCTCCTGACTGACAGATGGAGAAGATAATGACCAAGGGAAGGAAAGGGACATCAGCTCAGTTTGTGAGAGAGGGATAGATGAAGACATTTCGTAGCGGGCATCCAGACTGTAGCTGCCATGGAGAAAGATAGACATCCCTGACAGTCTGAGGGAGCATTGCTCACAGACACATCTCGCCTGGAAGACATCTAGCAGGAGACGGACAGCTTGTGACAGACACAGAAAATTATTGAGGCGTCTGAAGTAGGGCGAAGAAAATAGAGAGCCACATATAGATATGAAACGAGACGTCTAGGATGATTGCGCAGTTGGCGATGATGAAGAGTCAACAGAGCTTACAATCTACGGAGAATTGGGTTTCGGTGGGATTGAATTGAGTTGAAAAAAAACCACCAAACAATTAACTCTTTCTTGGCACTGAACAGCCCCTAGTATGTCGGAGTTATTCCACAGTCACCGCCAGCAGTCTTGTGATTTGTTCTTCTAAATGCAGAATCAATAAGGAATTTCATTTCCAAATAAATTAAAGTAGACACTGGGAATCCTTCACTGGGAGCCGAGGAGAAAGAATGGGAGGTGAGGAGAGAGACGAGGAGCAGGGCCTGGTGAGGGCATGAGACAGGTGGGAGATAATGAAAGATATCAGCAGATAGACATAAAGATCAGAGGATAGACATAATGGGGGGAGTACGCATAGGTGTGGGGTAGAGATAAGGATGGAGGATACATAAAAAGTAAATCAAGGCAGAAATAAGAGAGGCAGATATGGAGAGAGTGAAATAGAGGTTAACATGTATCTTCCTCCAAGTGAGAGCAGCTAGATAAACCTCTTAGTAAGAAGACATTGTTCTGGTAACCTCTTTATTACGCCTTATCACTGCAGGGAAGGGGGGCGCAGAGTACAATCTGGGTGGCAGGCAGTCAGGAAGAGGATATTAGCATGTTCTTATCTCTTCCTGGAGAGAGGAATTATGGCTCTCTGCCACTTTTGCAGAGAAAGGTGCTACTAAAACAGATACAATGCAAACTATACTTCTTTTTATTGTTATTAATAGCAGCCAGAAAATTCTGCATACGTTTTCCTATATACCCGTTAGTGAGCAATGTGTAAATCATGCCAGGGATGCCCAAGGGAGAAAGCACCACAGTTTGGTAAATGTCTCACTGGCACATGACGATTCTTAATTCGCTATTACCTGAGGTGGGAAAATAAAGGTTGCTAGTCCTTGAAAATGGGATACGTGGAAAGATTAATTTGGTGGCAAGTCCAGCTCTCGAGAAGCCAGGTTATCTCTTCAAAACCACTGGTGGGCACTAGGAGGCAGTATCAGACACCTATCTGCTCCATAGCACGACTGAACCCTAACATTGACAAACTAGGGCAGATATAAAACCAGAAATCCACAAAACAGGCTACTACTTGCCCTAGACCTGACCCTGATTTGTCCCTGCCTCACAGCGGACGTTGGCACCCTAAGATCACATAATGGCGCCTCTATTCGACGACAGCTGACCTTAAGTGTCCTTCACTGTACCCTAAGCTATAATCCAAGTATAGCATAATAACAACAATAAATATAAATGAAGTGCACACAAGCAGAGGGTGAAACACAGAGCTAGAAACGTGCAAAAACAGAGGAATAATAAGATGTAAGAAACCATAAAGAGTAACAGACTATGTGGAAACCCTCCCAAACCTGAATGAAACAGAATAGGAGATAACTGGAAAGAGAGTCACACAAACTGCAGGGAATAAGAATGTCTCAGTAAGAAAACCTTAACCAAGGAGCTGGGACTCCACACAACCATTCATCCAGCACTGAGGCATGACTAGTGAGTATCAATAGCCCCTCCCAAAAGGTGATTGGACAAACCAAACGAGAAAGTGCACACACCTGAGTAGAAATGAAAAAGGAAGGCAGAGAATAAGAAAGGAGGACAAGAGATACTTCAGAAATCGGATCAACAGAAAACAGGCTGTGGTCCAACCAAGAGGGGAACCGACCAGCAACCGGTTCGAACCCCGGAGTGGAATGTCACAGGATTATTCTCCAGTATCACACAATCAACAGAGTGAGAGATGGTTAAACAATCCAAATAACATTTATTCCAAGCAAAATCAGACGGTCCATAAAATAATCCACCACACAGAGGGTAAAATAGTCCAGAAATACAGATACAATCCAGAAAGCGATAAATGTCCAGGTCTCTCTGGGGAGCCTCAGCTTTTCCCACAGAAGATGAAGCTTCCTGCTTCTCTCTTGAAGTTCTCAGCCAGACTGAATAATCTCCCAGGTAAGCAGAGAGATGGGGTGGATTCCAGGCCCCTCGGCCCAGACTTAGGGACAAAAGCCCAGCAGGGGGTGATTAACCTGCAAACGGGACAATGTACCCACAAGGAATACAATGAATGGACAGAGCACCACGCCTAAAATATGAACCTACATAAAATTATACACAACCCTCCATATTCCATCATCACATAAAGCCATGACAGTACCTCCAGAGGGACAGTATCCACAGAGGGACAGCACTGCCACTGGACCCCAATCTCCAACGACGCTGATGGAACTCTGTAATCAGGCGATCAGCATGTAGGTCCTTCAAATTATCCTCAGGTCTGTAACCTTTCCACTTAACCAGATACTGCAGATGGTGCCTGACTCGCCTTGATCCCAATCCTCCTTCAAATTCACCTCAATAATATCACAAATGGAGGTGCACACACTTGAATATAAGTCTTAGAGGAAAGCAATGAATAAGAAAGCAAGACATGAGATTAAAACCAAAATAGGCTGTGGTCGAACCAAGAGGGGAACCGATCAACAACAAGAGATCACTGGTTCGACCCTCAGAGTGCCATGACACCTATGCTGTTCCCAGAATAGTGCATGCGAGTATCTTCAGGATTTGTTGCTTGCTGCTGCCTATACTTGTTCCACCTCTGAAATTAGAGATTGGCAGTGACTGAGTTACTTATAACTCTTGCTAAGGTAGGCAATCCAAGGATTGGAGCAAGCATAGGGAATGTTTTACCAAAATTCTACTACCTATATTTAGGCAATGATGCAGTTGGATGCAAAGTCTCACCTCAGTTTACTGCTGGCCCTTACCTAGTTATCATCCTGGGGGCAATCTTTACTGAAGGAATAGACAGCCCTGGCCCCTACCCCTTAATCGTCCCATACCGTATTCTTTAAACTAAAATGACTAAGCATTAGGTAACCAGGTTGGGCGCAAAAACCCAGAAGGCTATTCTATACAGATACAAGTTAGGCTACTAAGCGCCAAGAATTAGTTTGGCGCCTTCCATCCCTCTTCTAACATAATATGCTCATACTAAAGAGAGGAATCATGTGTTTTCCATACATTCTTATCATACCTCTTTTCTAAATATCCCATTCTAGGCTAATAAATGGCAAGTTTTTATTGAACCCTGGGATGAGTACTGAATACATCTCTTCCACATTCTTGGGAACCTGCCACCTGCTCCATTCCAGACACTATCTGGCCCCTGTGCATTTCACCTCATAGAAGGGTGAGCTGAAATAGCATTTTTTTTTTAAATACCCTGTTTTAGGCAGAGTAAAAGTAATCATCATTACATCATTTATAGATAGAGGACAAGTGATTTAATCATTATCAATAAATGAAAGGATTCTTTACAGTAAAAGCAGTCAAACGCTGGAATGCCATCAGAAGTCTAAATGACAAAAACAACACTTAAAACTGAGTAAAGTTACAAGACTAAAGGGTGCTTTACACGAGACGATCTATCGTGCGATAGATCGTTGGGGTCACGGTTTTTGTGACGCACATCTGGCATCGCTTGCGACGTCGGGCTGTGTGACACCTCCGAGCAACGCAGTATCGCTCACAAATCGTGAGTCGTGTACTCGTCGCTCGGTTTCATAATCTCGTTTAATTAAAATGGCGCCGGTTGCTCATCGTTCCCGGGGCAGCACACATCGCTCCGTGTGACACCTCGGGAACAATGAACACAGCTTACCTCCGTCCCGCGGCACCCGCCGGCTATGCGGAAGGAAGGAGGTGGGCGGGATGTTTACGTCCCGCTCATCTCCACCCCTCCGCTTCTATTGGCCGGCCGCTGTGTGATGTCGCTGTGACGTCGAACGTCCCTCCCCCTTCAGGAAGAGGATGTTCGCCGCCCACAGCGAGGTCGCTCAGCAGGTAAGTGCGTGTGAAGGGGGTTAACGACTTTGTGCGCCACGGGCAACTAATTGCCCGTGACGCACAAACGACGGGGGCGGGTACGATCGATCATGAAATTGCACGATAGATCGTACCGTGGAAAGCAGGCTTAAGTGTATTGAGGGTTTTCCTTCAGATTCAAGAATCTTTTCCAGTAACTTTTTAATATATTTTATCAGGTAAACCTGCTTCTTTTCTGAACCAGGAGTGAACATTTAGTCTCAAAATTCTCAGTTCTTGGGTGAAATCTACCTTCAGTGAAGTCAGATTTTGACATTGCTGAGATAGAAGATGGCAGTTGGTGCTCATAAAGTTCAATGTAGACATGTGTATTATTCCTTGTATATTGTCCTGATGAAGGGGACGGACATGTCCCTGAAACGCGTAGACCCGTGAAAATAAAAGGGATTTACTTATACATTCCAGACTCCTGTGGTTGTGGCGCGGTGTTTAAACCCGCTTTTCTCCTGTCATTGAAATCATCTCACTGCTGCGGGACCGCTGCCTTCCACGCTACTTCCATACTTGCTAAGGGGTTGTGACTGGCACAACCTGATAAGGTGAGTGTTTCTCCAACGTTCACCACATACCTGTATACCGGATAAGACCCTATTTGCGCCTATTTTTTCCACAGTTTCCTTTTATCTCCTACATCAGTAATTCCGTAAATAGACTTTTTTTTCCCGTGATAAGAGAATTTGGAGAATGAAGGGTCAGTCCAGGCATTATAGAAGCAGATTTCTCTGATAAGATATATTACAAAGTTTCTTATTTATACAGTATATGTGCTATTGATTTATGAGATAAAATAAAAATGATGGTTATTCTTTTAAATATGGATTTACTAGACAGCAGCAGGCATGGTTCAGACTAACCAGTTAAAATATGAGACTGATCAACTAATATTTGATTACTCTTGAAATGCAAATGGCTAGTTGGCAACCTCCTGCACCCAACATCTGGTGTATATGCCCTGGCAGCTTCCCCAGTAACTATGCCCCCACTGTATGACTATTAAACCACTCAGACGATGCAGCAGACATAGTTATGGTACCCACTAGTGAGGAATGGTTCATTTGGGATTTGAATTTGCCAGCTTTACCTTATTTTCCCCAAAATTGAATGTTCCTTATCATGCTATGGGGTCTCTCCAAAACACAGAGAATAATAAGTGTGTTGAGCCCGTCCCCACTCCCAGGCCCCGGTAGGGGTGCCCCCTCTCCCCTGTCCGGTTCCAGCGTGGCTTCCATGTGCACCTCTGCTCCCAGTCTCCGGCGAGGGCGTCCTCCCTCTCACCTGCTCCTGCCCCGGGGTCTGCAGCAGCCTTCTCATACTCCCAGGCTGCACGCACTGCTCTTTGTGTCTGCCCATAGGGTGCGCGCAGCCACTCCCCTTTCCTCAAGGGCCGGCGTCCCATTACCCAGAAGGTGTTCCAGAGGTCACCTATTACCTTAGAGGTATTTAAGTCCACCTTCCCTGACAGGAGGCGCCTGAGCAATGTTGCCTATAGTGCATTGCTCATTCTCAGGTCCCTGTGTGTTACTGTGTTGTATCCTTGCACCAGTCGTGTGTTCCTAACCTCTGTGTTGTCCCAGAATCATCCCTGCTGTGGACGCCACACCTATGCCATATCTGCTTTGGATGCCACACCAGTGCCATACCTGCTGTGAACGCCACACCAGTGCCATACCTGCTGTGAACGCCACACCAGTGTCATACCTGCTGTGGATGCCACACCTGTGCCATACATGCTGTTGATCCAACACCAGTGCCATACCTGCTGTGGACGCCACACCAGTGCCATACCTGCTGTGGACGCCACCCCAGTGTCATACCTGCTGTGGACGCCACACCTGTGCCATACATGCTGTGGATGCCACACCAGTGCCATACCTGCTATGGACGCCACACCAGTGCCATACTTGCTGTGGATGCCACACCAGTGCCATACCTGCTGTGGACGCCACACCTGTGCCATACCTGCTGTGGACACCACACCAGTGCAATACCTGCTCTGGACGGCACACTTGGCGCATACTTGCTGTGGACGCCACACCTGAGCCATCCCTGCTGTGATGTCGCGTTTGTACCATCTCTGCTGTGCCACATCACATTAGAGAACACCAGCATCGGACATTTAAGAGACTCCATCTGTCTTTAAGAGACTATCTCTACTGGTTCCTGGCAGCTGTGCATTTACGGCTTCCATTAGTGCACCACACAGTTCACTGCTGGTTGCACCTTCAGGGGAGTCCGGTGCACAGTCCAGTAGGTCCATCTCGGACGCTCGCCGCCCCTTGGTGAGCATAACAAATTGTAAAAAATGAATCAAAAAAGTCTGATACTCACCTCACGGTTCATTATTCCTACCGGATGCTCAGTCCAGTCTTCTTCTTTCTCCAATCTCGCTCCGCGTCTTTGACCTCTTCACTATAGGCTAGGTCTTCATCCCAGTCACTGCGGTGGAGAAATGTGGGAGGAGATGAGTATCAGTTTTTTTTCATTTTTCTTTTTTACCATTTACCATCTCTAAATAATTAATCAAAACGGTGTTTGAATTTGCGTGGAGCCACAAATTTCAGGAAACTTGACCCAAATTCAAGCCTGCACCAATTGATCCGCTCATCTCTAGAACTTAGCTCATCGGTGCAAGTGATGGCAAGAATTAAATAAGTTAACCCTCTCTTTTGCCAGTCATGGAGTGTGGTTATAAACTGATCTGCTTTCTCCAATCTTTTTTTTTCTGAATTCAGCTCAGTAAAATAAGTTTCTGCAGAATAAAGTCTATATCCTATTAACAAAGTAGGAGTCTAACGCACAGTGGAAATTTCCCATTATAGCACTGGAGATGCTCAGCTGCTTGGCGGTGTGTAAAATTAGGTGATACCGCTAAAACTAGGGTGCGATTCTCTCTTAAAATCTGTCATCCATTAATAAGAGAACAATACTCAGCAGATGTCACTGCGAGCTGGAAGGAAACGCTCTATACCAAGCACCACATTACAGATAACTATTCTAAAACCTCTCAGTATCCCAAAAGGGAATAACTCCTATGAGCAACTTTAGGGATTGTATGACAAGTATAAGTAAAGCCTGCTTTACACGCTGCAATGTATCTTACAATGTGTCGGCTGTGTGCTGTAATGCTGTGCTAGTGGCATGTCAATTTTATTGCAGTAATTGTCATGCAGTAATGTCATTATTTGGCCACCAGGGCCTGCTGTCTTATAGTGTGGCGCCCCTGACCTGGTCAGGCACCACTGAGTACTGCACCCATGCTGGGGGCAGTACAATACAGGTAACCAGAAGGCTGACCGAGGTGTGACTACACAGGCGCATAGTAATCGGGTCTCACACAGCTACCTTTGGGAGGACCCCTGGTGAATCCAGGAGGGGGCGTGGCCTCCATGTCCACTCAAGGGGTGTGGTGGAGAGCCTGGTTGCTAGGTGGCGTAGGCAAGAACAGGAGAGGAGGAGTAGTGAGCCAGTACAGTGCAGCCCAGGGAGAGCAGTCACAGTAAGGGGACCCTGGAGCTGGGGCACTTTAACAGCGTCCGCGCAGTGACTGCCGACGGGGGAGATCGGTCACCTGGTATTGCCACCCGAAATCCACCCAAGGCTAGAGAGAGCAAAGTGGTGGCAGAGTAAGGGGACTGCCAATGAGGTACCAGGCCCGCAAGGGTAACAGGTCCCAGTGCAGAGATAGATTCACCTTTCTTCTGCCAAACCTGCCTGAGTGGGCACTTCAGACCCCCAAGACAACACCACAGAGTCCGCAGCCACGTAGCAAAGAGAGGGCCCATAGTTCACAGGAGGCAAGCAGCCGGAGTGACCTGGTCCAGGCTACAAGCAAACGGGCCGAAACGAGGGGAGAACAGGCAGCAGCAATTTCCCTGGGTGACCCCCGTAGGGACTTCAAGTCGGGGTCACCACAAAAAACACAAACGGCTAAGGAAGGCGAGTTGGTAGTCACCCTCATCAGCCAGCTGGAAAGATACCTGCTTCCAGCCTGGTTCATCCCAGCTACGCTCGCGTTACTCACCCTGCCACCTAATGTGAGTAAAACCCCTGAAAGACATTCTGCTTGTGCGTGTGAGTCATTCCGCGACTTGTGGTGCCACACACTTACACAGGGCCCTGGGGCTCGCCTCACTCTCGGGAGGCCACTACAACTGACTGCACCCACCATCAGCCCCAGGCATCCCTTAATCTGCAGTGGCAGTCACCCTGACCGCAATACCGAGAGTGGCGTCACGAAAATCCTAAAAGAAGGTTCTCTACCTGTGACCAGACTGTTCCTCCACGTGGAGTCCCAGAAGGTAATGCACCGACACAACAACACCTGTGGGGCTTCACAATAGCACAACAGAAAGACTGTATACACATGGTTGTTAAACACAGGAAGGGGAAATGCTGCCATTTTGAGGTGCACTCTGGAGTTATCTAGAAAAGAGACAGGACTTGAAAGGACGAGATCCAAGGTAATCTGCATTAAAAAGTATCCCTATGGGAGCAGACCTGCGGCTGAGCAAAGCATATCGTGTCTGTGACCAGAGCCCTAGCAAATGGTGCAAAGGACGCCACTGAAAGAGGAGAAAACAATGGAGCCCAGTGTAAGCCGTGTCAGACACCTTGTGAGAGTTGAGTCATTGCCACAGTTCACCTGCCAGAGGGGATTCTTATCCATCCATATCCATCGGTTAGCTGTCTGGAACAGACCCGGGTCAGAAAGACAATTAAGGCTCATTGCGCCGCCGCAGTGAGTAACCATACACGCGACACATTGCGTTTTGGCGTCAAAACACTCAAGAAAACCTGTAGTTAGTTAAATAGGTATATTGATTGGTTCAGGTTAAAGTTTATTGCAAGAACAGCAACCGGATCTCCGGTGCTGCTGCCACATTCCTTATTTCCTTGTTGTTATAAAGGACTTAATGCCAACACTTAAGGCCCCGTCACACTAAGCAACATCGCTAGCAACATCGCTGCTAACGAACAACTTTTGTGACGTTGCTAGCGATGTTGCTGTGTGTGACATCCAGCAACAACCTGGCCCCTGCTGTGAGGTCGTTGGTTGTTGCTGAATGTCCTGGGCCATTTTTTAGTTGTTGCTGTCCCGCTGTGAAGCACAGATCGCTGTGTGTGACAGCGAGACAGCAACAACTAAATGTGCAGGCAGCAGGAGCCGGCTTCTGCAGAGGCTGGTAACCAATGTAAACATCAGGTAACCAAGAAGCCCTGTCCTTGGTTACCCGATATTTACCTTTGATACCAGCCTCCTCCGCTCTCACTGTCAGTGCCGGCTCCTGCTCTGTGCACATGTAGCTGCAGGACACATCGGGTTAATTAACCTGATGTGTGCTGTAGCTAGGAGAGCAAGGAGCCAGCGCTAAGCATTGTGCGCTGCTCCCTGCTCTGTGCACATTTAGCTGCAGCACACATCGGGTAATTAACCCGATGTGTGCTGTAACTAGGAGAGCAGGGAGCCAGCGCTCAGTGTGCGCTGCTCCCTGTTCTCTGCACGTGTAGCTCCGTGCACTGGTAACCAAGGTAAATATCGGGTTGGTTACCCGATATTTACCCTAGTTACCAAGCGCAGCATCTTCCATGCGGCGCTGGGGGCTGGTCACTGGTTGCTGGTGAGCTCACCAGCAACTCGTGTAGCGACGCTCCAGCGATCCCTGCCAGGTCAGGTTGCTGGTGGGATCGCTGGAGCGTCGCAGTGTGACATCTCACCAGCAACCTCCTAGCAACTTACCAGCGATCCCCATCGTTGTTGGGATCGCTGGTAAGTTGCTTAGTGTGACGGTACCTTTAGGTGCTGTCACGGCACACAAAGGACTTCGGGCCATATCTGAATTTTTACACTTCTGAAAGACATTTTATTGTGAGGTAATTGCTTAACTTTGTTAAACTTCCTTTTCAGTGTAGCAGCTGCTGCATTTGATTAAGTGTTTAGGTATACTCGATGTAATTGAGAAAGGATTACTTCTCTGATTTTCTAGAAGTCATTTTGGGGTGAGAACATAATTGATTGGGGGTATAGAGATAATTGAATAGAAGTTTGTGAACTGTTGTGCTGCACCGCAGGCAAGTCCAAACTTCACACATATAATTGTTCCAGCTATAGGGGGGTTAGAAGGTAATTGGCGGCTGTCTTAGACAGACACACCAGTAGGTACATTTATAGTATACACAGTTAGTACATATTGGTAGGGTGCTCAGTCGTGCTGCACAAGGGTCTTAGCCTCCTGGCCAAGAGTTTTCTTCACTCTCTGGGTATGCGCATTCATGTAACTTAGCGTATGATTCCACTTGTGTATGACTCGTGTGAGTCTCGCATCGGTATCACCCGGCACGACGCACACTCTCCTGACAGGAGCTGGTCGCTGCATGTATTTTAATGCAGCTGAGGCGCTCCTGTCCGAGAGTGTGCGGCCGTGCCGGGTGATACCGATGCGAGACTCACACGAGTCATACGCAAGTAGAATCATACCCTTAAGGAAACTTACATAGCCTTACCACACTGCTGCATCTTACTGCTGCTGGTGAGTTCCACCTCACTATAGACATGGGCAGGCAGTTCCTGCTGATGCTTGACCAAATCTCTCAACTTTTGAAGAGGGACAAATTGATGTGGTAAGGTAATTTTTGACCATGCCCCTAGCCACACCCATTTGGCAGGGAAGGCCATTCAGCAGATGCCCAGGATTGTTCATTCATTCATTCATAGTCAAGTTTGTGTCATAGGGATATCAGACAACAGGAGAATTGTTAATTAAAATTATGCACTTCAGTAAGTTGCTGGCCCCACCCCTCAAAGAGGAGGAATAGCTACAATCATGATGAGGAAAGATGAGAGGACACCGGGACAAGAGCAGTGACTAGCAGGACTGAGCCTTCAGATTGGGCCAGTCCCGCTCAATCCGGTACGGTTGAGAGCTATGGTTTAACCCACTGTGTCAGGTCAGGGAACTAAAACTCTGCCAATCACCAAGCAGCGGTATGGAGGGGAGAGGAAATTATGAGGCAGCGCCTCCCATTATACCTTACCTGATCTAGATCCTAATTCTGTTCCAGTGTAGATTCCGTAAAGGTGCTTCCTGTATTGTCTTTTCAGTTTTCTGACCAGGGTTGCCTACTTGCTTATCGTGTCCTCTCTGTTCCTGACACCAGTTACGTATATTGAACCTATGGTGCCTGCCCTGACCCTGGATTGCGCTGACCCTGGATTGTCTGACTACACTTTTGCCTTCACCTTCCTGTACCTCGCACATGTGTCTCTGACCTTCCGGTCAGCTGCTGCAGTTCCAGGGACAGTACTGGAGTGGTACCTGGTGACTACCAGCAACCCTGCCTATCCTGACCACCAGAGTGAACACATAGTCACACCCCTCCAGAGTAAGCCCATCTCGTGGCACAGTGAGTCCACAGCCACAAACACTAAAGTTAGATCAGGACCCTGTTGACAAAGTCTAATGTCCAGATTCTGTAAAAGAAGGTCCACTCTCAGCGTGAGCCTCTCAGCGTGAGCCTCAGGACCAGCTGATGTAGGTCATCATTGTGGTGCCAACCCTGCTAAGCAAGATCTATCCTCTGCAATTAGTGATGGGAGGACCCGAACTGTAAAGTTTGGGGTCCGTACTGGATACCTAGTTTCTGTACACCAACCCCGAATACGGAGTTCTCAGGGAACTCCATGTAACTATTTAGATTCGGCCACCTGGATAATTAAAAAATAAATAAAGGAAAAATTATGAAATTAGGGAATAAAGCAGAAGTAGTATACTTACCAAATCTCCCTCACAGCTGTAAAGGCCCAGTCACACACAACGACTAACCAGCGATCCCGACAACGATATGACCTGATAAGGATCTTTTATTTGAAATAAAATACAAAAAAATACCCTTTCTCCAATTTATTAACCCCAAACACCCAGTTCCAATATAATCCACATGAGATCCCACAACGAACTCGGCTCTGCTACATACTGAAGTCACACCACACAGGCACAGAACATGACTGCACACTGTGGCTTCAGGCAGAGACTGACTGAGCCACAGCTGTGAGTGGTGATGTCACTCAGCTCATGTGCGGTCACAATTAGAGGTTGCCACGGTACCCACCTGTAACCACAGGTAAATTGCTTGCAGGTGAGCTCATTGAACTCAGTGACCTCACCTGAGGTGAACTGAGTTCAGTCAGACCTGCATCACCTGGCAGAAAACCACATTTTTTTTGCCAAGAGATGCAAATTTGGAATTTATACCAAATTCGTGCTCCAAATCTCCATCTGTTTGCAAAAAAAACGCCTCAAGAGCGCATCAAATCGCATTGCGTTTAGATGTGGTTTTTTTTGCCAGAAGATGCAGCTTTGGTGCAGGAATTTGATGTACAACTTTAGCATATCTGCATCTCTTGACAAGAGAATGCTGTTTTCTGCCAGGAAAGCACAAGTCTCATTGAACTGAATGAGTTTACCTAAGGTGAGGTCACTGAGTTTAATGAGATCACCTGAGGTCAATTTATCTGCAGTCACAGGTGGGGTACCGTGGGATGGAGCTGTGACCGCACATAAACTGAATGACAACACTACTCACAGCTACGGCTCAGTCAGTGCCTACCTGAAGCGTCAGCATGCGGTCATGTTCTGTGCTCACATATTGTGACTTCAGTATGTATTAGAGCCAGGATAGTCTCTGCGCCTGATCTAGGTTCTTTTGCCTTCGTCCTTCTGTACCTTGCACTTGTGTCTCTGATGCTCCAGTCAGCTGCTGCAGTCCCTAGGACTGTCCTAGAGTGGTACCTGGTAACTATCATTATCCCAGCCTATGCTCACCATCAGAGGCTCCAGGTAAGCCTGGCCTGTGGCACAGTGGGTACACACCCACCAACGTTAAAATAACACAATTAGAATTCTTAGATATAGCATGTAGCAGACCTCAGAGAGCAATCCCCGCCCACACCACAGCTCTTTGTATACATTGTCTATTGACAGTGAGCTGCTTTTCAGAAAAATGGGTGTGATCAAACTAGGGCTCCTGTCCATTGTAGTCCTGGCAGTGATTATCTTCTGGTGATAATACCTTCATTGTGTTGAAACAATAGCAAAGAGCCTAATAAGTGACACATCTCTGACTTCAGCTTTTTAACCCATCATGCTGTCTTCAGATTACATAGCAAAAACCTGCTGACATATTCCCTTTAAAGGGAATCTGTCAGCACAATGACTGTTCAAACAAAGTACAGAAGCTCAGTGCACCTTTGGTATGGCCAAACATTTAAGTGCACACTCCCACCTAATTCTTCTCTATCTGTGCCCTTCTCTGACTCGAAAAAGCTAGTGCTGTCATTCAGGGAACAGAAAGGAGAGAAGATAGAGGGAAAACAAATAGGTAAGAAGATGTACTTAATTGTTTGGCCACATCATGGGTGCACAAAGTGCCTGTACGTGGTTTGAACAGTCATTCTGTGCAGAGAGAGTCCCTTTAAACGTGACAACACTATTTATTATTATTATTATTATTATTTATTTATAGAGCACCATTGATTCCATGGTGCTGTACATGAGAAGGGGGTTACATACAGAATACATATACAAGTTACAATAGACAGACTAGTACAGAGGGAAGAGGGCCCTGTCCTTGCAGGCTTACATTCTAATTTATTTAATTGCCCATGCATTAGTCTTACATTTGGCCATCCGTCCTGATGGCCCTTGATGGAGAATAAATATGGTCTGGGCTTCCAAAGCAAAATGCAATTCTGAGTGGGAACTCTCCTTTTGTTGGGAGGGTATATGGAAGGGGATTTTGTGTAAAACAACTACTTAAATCCATTTTAATAGTTTAGTTTGCACATTGTGATATATGGTTAGACGCAGTCCTATGTAAAATTTCAAATAAGTATAGTATTGAAACATAGGTCATACAAGATAGCTAAAAACATGGAAACCCTGCATATTGACGGCTCTGAGTGATGCTCTGCAGTATTAGCAGCCATGGAATAATGGCGGAGGTGTGTTTCTTTTTACAAGAAAGGAAGTGATGATCTGTGGCACACTATACATACAGTGTTCTTCTGTAGGTCTCCTTGGATATATTTAGCACTGTTCTCTGAAGGTCTCTTTAGCAATGAATCTGTCAGAGCGACAAAGAAAAAGGAGGAGGGGGGTCATTAGCGCCTTGTGCTCGTCACATGTAGGAGGGGGTGGAGGTTATTAGGACAATGAATTAGACACTGCATTGGCGTGTGTGAATGAGTGGCATCGTGCCAGGAAGGGCACAAAGCTGGCACTGCATGTAACCCTGCATAAGAAAGATAACAGAGAACAGAAAGCAATGCACCAAAAATGTCATATGTGCTCTTTTCCCATTTCATTGACAGTATGGCCTATAAAAGCTTAGGAAAGAATAGCTTCTACCCACAAAAATATAACTTCCCCTCCCAACAGCTCAGGCCTCCCGCACCTGCAACTTCCTTACTTTCCGGTTCTAATTTTCTAACCAAGTCCAACATGGATGATGGATTCTAATGAGTGGAACCGTTTCTTCGTTCATGCATGCTTGTCAATTAAGGCTGCCTTGGAAACATGGGGGAGCTGCTCCAATCGCTGCACTTTAAGGAGGGATAAGGGTGAGGAAAGGGGCAAAGGACGACAATGAGATGGAAATTTCAACATGAAAAATACCATTTTTTTTTATTTTGTGCCTTGATATAGTAAATCAAGATTAATGCATGCAGACAATATGAATATTATACAGCAAGTGGCTGGAGATAATGACTGTAACCTACATCTGAATGCCTGAAAGGTTCTGCCTCATTTTCCACACACAGAAATGAATCCCTGTATTTCTGAATATTTTACTATATTAGTCCCTATGCCAAATAATTGTAATAGGATCAAGTGCTTAAAAAGAAAAATGTTTAGATTAAAGAATGGCTTTTATACAGGCATGGTTACGTTTATGTTTATAGCAATATTATGTGGGAGTCAAATACTATTGTATCTACACATTCAGTTATTTTACTTCTAGAATGCTTTACAGATAGACCTGAGCGAGTATCTAACTATTTGTATTCACTATACTCATAACGAGTACTGACTAATACTCGCGCATTCATTCCAAATAGCGTGTCTAATACTCGCGTATTAATTCCGAATAGCGTGTGCAATGCAAGTCAATGGGGAATACTCAAAAAGTAACGAGTAACCTGAATTCCACACTATTTGCTACTCCCTGGAATAGTACGGCATTTGGGTTACTCATTACTTTGCAGGTTTTTCCCCATTGACTTATATTGCACACGTTATTCGGAACGAATATGCGAGTATTAGACAGTATTCGTTATGAGTATAGCGAGTATGAATAGTTAGGTACTCACTTATCTCTATGTACAAACATCATCACTGTTCCCATTGGGGCTCACAATCAGTATATCTTTGGAGAACCAAGAGGAAAAGCACGCAAACACAGGGAGAACATCCAAACTTCTTATAGATGTTGACCTTGGTGGGAGCTCAGTGATCCCATCTATTCTGTACGTCAGGTCAGAAGACCATAGAATGGTGCAGCGTAGTCAATTACACCATTGCATACAAAAGTACCTATTAAAAACAAATAAAATATATCTTTGTACCGTGTTAGCCAGTAGAGATAAAAAAAAATTGTTTAAAAGAACTGAAGTCCTCAGTGGTTGATACCTTTTAATGGCTAACTGAAAAGATGGTAATAATTGCAAGCTTTCGAGACTACTCAGGTCTCTTCATCAGGCTCATTTTGGCCAGTTATTGTTTTAAAATGGCTAGACCAAGGTCTGACAAATACAAAACTGCTTGGGACAGATTGAGAGCCGAAATTATATGTGTATGGCATGAGCAGCCATTTATGATAAACCGTTTGCCACTTTGAGGGTAGAATACAAGCCACCTAAATGCATATAAATGGAACAGTAACAGTCCTTTTAGCGTCTCATAGCGACAATCGTTATCTATCTGCATTTTCTCTGCTTTGTCACTTTAGGGGGAGATTTCAAAACTGTAATTTTACATACCATAATTGTGGAAAATAGACTGGTAAAGAAAATAAATGCACTTTCGATGCGTATGACCTGCAGACTCACGAATGTTCACTCAAGGCTAATGAAGCCATGAACATCTCCCCACTAGACGCTGTTGGGTGGGTCTAATTGAGCAGCTCGGGGGCTTCATTTATTCAATTGACTTGACAGTAACAGCCAATCTTAATCACAATGTAAAGGTTTTCCTTCTTCTTCCTGCCAGGATCCATTCTCGTTCTCCGTAAACAAAGATACCATAGAATTGTACAGAGCTTTCATCCTGAAGGTTTTGGGTTTGTTGAGGATACCTGTGCAGACTAGTACATTTTAGACCAGTGTATGGCAGTATTTATTATGCATTGCTTACAGTATATAGCGCAATTAATTCCACAGCAGTGTACAGACATCATTATCATCGCTGTCCCCATTGGGACTCACAATCTAATTACCTATAGTTGGTCTTTGGAGTCTGGGAGGAAATCCAAACAAATATGGCAGTATATTATTTACCATGGAGCAGATTACAGACTGTCATGAAAGTCTGTTAATGGTCAGCAGGGAAACCACAAGGACTTTGACTTCCCTTTGACTTTCCTGCTCAGAGCCCTCCATTTTATACTTGCTTATAAGGCGCCAACATATTCCATAAATAAGCAGCCAGCCGCAGCTCGGATT
>NC_134357.1:332055241-332057741 GCF_048569485.1 Anomaloglossus baeobatrachus
AAATCGCAAGATAATGTGGGATCGACGTGTAAAGCGTCTGTACATCACATGCCAACCAGCTATAATTTTTCCTCCATTCTACTTTTGACAATATATTCAACACTTGTTTTCCATCCAAGACAAAACTTGGAGATACCTTTGCTAGTGCCTGTAGATGGTCATCAAGCCATTCCGACAAATGCTCTGTCATTGACCCAATACCCGAAATTATAGGTCTAAAACTAGGTGGAAATAAATTCTTATGTGATTTGGGGAGAGCATGTAGTAGTGATGTACGTGGACATGAGGGAACAAAATACTCTTTTTGCCTAGCATTAATCAATCCCAATTGCAAGCCCTCATCAGTTAACCTCTCCAGGGCCACTCTAACTCTTTCTACAGGATCATAATCTATGCTTTTATATGTTTCACTATCCTTAAGCAATTTCAAAATTTCTCTCTCATATAGTCCCACGTCCATCACCACTACCGCTCCCCCTTTATCAGAATTTTTTATAATAATATTCGGGTTATTCTGCAGTGTTTTTATAGCCTCCTTCTCTTTCTTCGAAAGATTCTGCGCCATGGTTTTTTTCTGGTTATACAAAATTGTAAGCTCTTTCTCAACAATATTTTGAAAATCTGTCATTTGATCTGTTCTAGAAACAATCGGATAAAAATCTGGGTTAGGTATCTTCCTATTCCTAATCATCTCATTATGAACATTAGGTTCCAAAATATCTGCAGAGAGATCTCTCAAATCCTGCAATGCTAATTGCTCACGGAATGAGGAGGGGGAAAAAAACGCATCAGTTTGATGCGGTTCCTCCAGCTCCTCATTCCGATCGCAAAAGAAATGTCTCCTAACCGTCAACTTTCTAACAAATCTGTTTACATCAAGTATAGTTTCAAATAAATCGAAACCCCAATTAGCATTGCAGGATTTGAGAGATCTCTCTGCAGATATTTTGGAACCTAATGTTCATAATGAGATGATTAGGAATAGGAAGATACCTAACCCAGATTTTTATCCGATTGTTTCTAGAACAGATCAAATGACAGATTTTCAAAATATTGTTGAGAAAGAGCTTACAATTTTGTATAACCAGAAAAAAACCATGGCGCAGAATCTTTCGAAGAAAGAGAAGGAGGCTATAAAAACACTGCAGAATAACCCGAATATTATTATAAAAAATTCTGATAAAGGGGGAGCGGTAGTGGTGATGGACGTGGGACTATATGAGAGAGAAATTTTGAAATTGCTTAAGGATAGTGAAACATATAAAAGCATAGATTATGATCCTGTAGAAAGAGTTAGAGTGGCCCTGGAGAGGTTAACTGATGAGGGCTTGCAATTGGGATTGATTAATGCTAGGCAAAAAGAGTATTTTGTTCCCTCATGTCCACGTACATCACTACTACATGCTCTCCCCAAATCACATAAGAATTTATTTCCACCTAGTTTTAGACCTATAATTTCGGGTATTGGGTCAATGACAGAGCATTTGTCGGAATGGCTTGATGACCATCTACAGGCACTAGCAAAGGTATCTCCAAGTTTTGTCTTGGATGGAAAACAAGTGTTGAATATATTGTCAAAAGTAGAATGGAGGAAAAATTATAGCTGGTTGGCATGTGATGTACAGACGCTTTACACGTCGATCCCACATTATCTTGCGATTTTGGCTCTGAAAAATCAGCTCGAGCGGTATTCTGGCTACACGCCGGACTTACAGGAATTTATACTGGAAGTGACAGGTTTCCTGTTAAAGAATAATTATTTTTCATTTTTGAATAACCGATATGTTCAACTGCAGGGATGTTCCATAGGTTCCAAATTTTCACCATCTTTGGCAGGAATATTCATGTTCTGGTGGGAGGAGCAATATATTTTTAATCACTCTAATCCTTTCTCACAAGATCTGGCTATATACCTTAGGTATATAGACGATATAGTTATTATATGGAAAGGAGAGAAGGATGGAGTGAAGGATTTTTTATCCTATATTAGTAACAATGCTCATAATTTATTTTTTACCCACCAGCATGAGAATGAAGAAATAAATTTCTTGGATATGAATTTGAAGGGAGATCATGATAAGGGAATGATAGAATGCAAATTGTATCGGAAACCGTCAGCAGGGAATTCTCTGCTTCATGCAGGGAGTTGTCACCCTAGGCATATTATTGAAAACATCCCAACAGGTGAATACATACGAGCAAAGAGATGTTGTACGAGTGAGGAGGGTTATCAACTTGAATGTGGAATTATTGATGAAAGATTTGTGGCCCGAGGATACCGTCGAGATAATTTGGAAAGAGCCAAAGAGAAAACTAACTTAAAAAGCAGGTCGCAGTATTTGGAGACGAAAGAGGTAGTGAGGAGGTCTGAGTTTCCTGTGGTTTTCTCCACAAAATTCAGTAAGAACTATCATGAAGTGGTACATGTGGTCAAAAAATATTTGCCGATATTAACAACTGATGAGACATTGTATAAAATTCTTAAAAAAGGAGTGAAGTT